>NW_009726960.1:4049-21995 GCF_000703405.1 Apaloderma vittatum | reverse complement strand
GGGGGGGGGGCTGAGGGGTGGGGGGCAGGGAGAGAAAGAAAACTGTCCGAGAAATATTCCATCTGTAGGTATTTTCAGGGAATCCCCTGAGTTACGAAAAAGTTCAAGTAAAAAAAGAAAAATCAGCCTATAATAATTTTGTATATAATGACTGAACTACTATAAATCCACAAGCAACAGTTCAGACACGGTGCCTCCAAAGCGTTCATCCCCTCCCTTCCCCTGCCAGGCACGAGCTGCGTCCTGAGGAGAGGTGGAGGGGGAAACCTCTTCCCCACCTGACAGCTCAGGCAGCAGGAGACAGAGCCCATCACTACTGCTGAGCGCCTGCAGCAGCCGGAACAGGCATCCCCAGGGTGGTGGTGGCAGAAATGACGGGTGAGCCTGCTAGAGGTCCAAGGGGTGAAGGTGTTGGCACTGAAGAAATCCCTGAAAAAGAGACAGGTAAGCAGGAATTAGGGTGAAACTGGTGGGTGGCTATCAAGGACAGCTCAGTTATCTCTCTGGGTCAGTTCGCCACCGCTTTGTTCCATTCTCCGAGCTGCCAAAGGAAGTGGAGGTTAAAGAGCTGCCAACCATTCTCGGCACCCTCCGAAATGAGAGATCTGTACGAGTGTCCCCAACATGCAGCCATAAGGCAGGATCGCTGCTGCCAAAAAAAAATCCAACCGCAAAGCACTTTTTAAAACGAGACCAGAAAAGCAGGTCAGGCTGCAGCAAGGCCTTCTGTATCGCCGTCTCCCACCCGCTTCTTCGTAGCCCTCCTGGCAAGACTCACCCTCCTGGATCCTCACGCCCACGCAGTGGGTGTAAACGCACCGAGAAAAGTTGCCAGTGGGACTGACCTGACATCATACTCGCACTGCTGACAGGAGTGCTGCCACCCGGCATGTTGGAGGAGCCCATCCGAGCTTGGTCTTTCACAATGGGATCTAGGAAGAGGACATTACCCTCAGGTGCCGTGTCGCCAGAGAGCAGCTGAAGCACGCTGACAGCCTGCGACCTCTGCGCTCAGCCAGTCCTGCCTCAGGAAATCGTAACAACCAGCTTCCCCCAGACCACAGAAGCTTCCACCAGAACACAGAAGCTTCCACCAGAACACAGAAGCTTCCACCAGAACACAGAAGCTTCCACTCGCTCCAGTGGGAAGCACCCAAGAAGGTATCAGGGTAATGTGATCAGAAATCACCTAAATGATGCGCTTCGGAGTTCAGCGGGACTGCTTGACAGGGAAAACTGAAGGAAATTAAGGTGAAGTTCATCTCCTTTCCATGCTAAGCAACTGTATAATTGCATAAAGCCGAAACCAGAGAATGGGTGTAGCAAGCAGAAAGATTATCACTGATTACAATCCTGTGTTACATCGCTACACACCAGCCCGATGAATGTCACTGCAGCTTCCTGTCTTCCATAAGATGCCCCCAATTCACCCACTAAGTCTTTATTTCCAGCTACGGGAAAATAAAGCTGCCACCTGAACTGAGACTTGCCCTTCCTGCCTCCCGAGCCTACTGCATCAGGCAAGGGAATTTTAAACTTTGCCCTTCCTCACGCTGAGCTCAGGACAACCCTTGGACACAAGTTAATCGAGCTCTTTGCTCAACTCTCACAGTCCAAGCTTTCAGTTTGACTGACGCTCATATTTCAAAACACTTCACTGGAACACTGGCCACAGGCCTACCACAGATCTATACTGTTTGGTAATTACATTTTTTTAGAAAAAAACCAACCCACAAAACCCAGCAACTACTGGTATTTTGCACTGTTATAGCTGTTTCAGAAACCTAAATATCAATAACTGTGAAAAACAGCAAGTGTTAAAAAACACTTACTAGCAGAAGTCACATTGCTGCTTGCAAAATCAAGACCACAAAGGCTGGCAAACTAAAATACGTATTTAGCAAGAAAATGAGTTGAAAGGATTCTGTTTCTCAACAAACCAGAGGACCTGGTTTTATCAAAACACGGGAATACCCCAACACCTGCCAAAATTAGCCCGGGTTTAGCCCTAAAGCTTCAGTAACATCGTGCTGCTGATTCACTGGCCTGACCAGGCATCTACTGCCACGTTTCCTTGGCTGGGCAGGTGGCAGAGCCCTACTTTACCCCATGGAGATGAGCAGCCTCAGCTCCAGCACAATTCCTTCAAAAGCGCAGGCTCATTATGTTGCCGTTCTTAGCTCGGATCTATACAACCTACAGGGACAGAGCTTTCCCAGAGGCACGAGGCTTTGGGCAGCAGAGGATGAGGGCAGCTGGCACTCACAGAAATAGGGGTGTTCCATGGCTTCTCTCGCTGTGAGTCGTGACTGGTGATCGTATCGCAACAGCTTGTCTAAGAAATCCAGAGCTTCTGGACTCACCAGATGTTGGTTCTCACTGTGGACAAAGCGCTCCCATCGCTTGCGGGAGTGTCTGCATTAAAAATAAATAAATAAAAAAAAATACTCAAATCAGGCCAGGCAGAGGATATCAATGCCAAATTTCCCCATTTTAAAGCGCAAGAACTGCCGTGACAGATGTCTGCCTCTGCGAGGGGCTGCTGCTTGGTGCTGGAGCAGAGAAGCAGCAGTGCTCGCTGTCTCCACGTGGTGGCACAGCCACCACGGCCCAAGTTCCAAGTGGATTTATTTCTCTTACACCCCTGACATTTGTTCCTCGTAGCTTCAGTATGCGTCACACAAAACAACATTATGAGGGGGGAAAAAAATAAAAATCTGTAAATGCCATCTTAAACAGCACCTGATTTTCTGCACTGTAATCTTGAGAAACATCGTTTGTGTTTTTTTTTTCCGCCCTGAATACTGGAGAGAGCACTTCCCATTCATGCTTTATGCTCTGACAGTTCGTTTATTGCTTCAGTGACATTTAAAAGCCTTTCCTCAAGTCCATTTGCAGATAAAGGACCACAGGAAGCACTGGCAAAAGTGATCAAAGGCACAGTTCTCGAAAATCCTGGCTCTGATTTCTCTCACAAGCCTAAGATTTTGTTCACTTCAAAGTCTGTTGACAAAGCAGCAGCCGCCCAGGTCTACCAAGTGCTTATGAGTTACTCCAGACCTTGGCTCACCTGCCCAAGATGTCATTGAAACGTGGATCCAGTTCAATGTTGTATTTGTCAATATAGTCATAGAGATCTTCCGTGCCCAGCACTTTGGCTATCCTCACCAGCTGGGAACAAACAGAAAAACACATCACTCCCGTAAGGGTACGACAACGCCAGAGCCAGCGTGAAGATACCAGCAGCCCTGTTCCCTTGGGAGCTTGAACTCGATCTCCGTGGCCTGAACCAGCAGCCACAAGGGTCATCCCGTGGCTCTGACTTCCCAGGCCACGTACGATCCCATGAACGTGCTTCCGCTCACAGTCGGAATGTGGTAACCCAGGGCAGGCATGAGGGAGCCCTAACATCACTAACACTTAAAGACTTTGCAACACTAACTCCCTTTGCAGCAAGGAAATATTGAAAACTAGCAGGCAGGCAGGGGGGAAGGCAAGAATAACTCAAAAAAGTAGAAACTCTGTAACTTGCAGGTAAAGGGTGAAGCACCGCTCTGCAGGACTCCAGAATAAAGGTCTGAGAACCAAAAGTTGCTGTTCTTGAATGTCTGCACGTTAGTTGAGATGCAGAGCTCATGCTGAATTGTGAAAATTTTGGCCTAAAAGCAACACTTCAACAAATTCAGTATCTAGACAAAACTGTACCAAATTTGGTTTCTCTACAGAGGGTAGGGAAGGCAGGTGGTGGCAGGGGCTTTCCACATAACCTCAAGAAAAGTGGTTCTACACACCACAACACACCAGCCTTAATAATATAACTATTGCTGTTGCTTTTCCCAGATACCTGCTGAGGAGCTCCGAAGCACAAAGCACTATAAATCTATTTAATTGGTGAGGTAATCTGGCACGCTCGAGAAAAGGAACAGGGCTTCAAACTGAGCAAAGAAGCTATTAAAGAAACGCTTCGATTCTTCTTCAGATCCCTTGAGAGAAGAAGCATAAGCAGGAAACCTTCGTTGTGCTACAAGAACAGAGATTGTACATGACCAGCTCTCACCTGATCATAGTTGTCATGGCCATGGAAAAATGGCTCCTTTCGGAATATCATACTAGCCAACATGCAACCCAAGCTCCACATATCCAGACTGTAATCATACATCTGTACAAAACCAGAAGGACAATTCAATTGCTAAGGAATTAAGCAGAACAGACTCCCAAGACTAACAGGGTCCCCCTCCACCCTCCAGCAAGACAAACATGGCTACGTTACGCTGGGAACAGACTGAAATATCCTCGTAGCTACATCACTGTTCGGCTCAGCCTACCAGTTACTCAAATTGGGATACAGCAATTAGCAGAACAGCAGGGACCCTGTTTCCATCCTTGTCCATAAATTAAAGACCGGTGCCTTTTTCTGTTTTGGCTGCGGACGGCAGCGTTAGGAATCGCTGAGGAGCACGAGAGATAAGTGAAGCATTGCAACGAGCAATAAAAGGGGTGGACTCCGCAAGGGGCACGGGCAGGTGAGGAAGTGCTATCAGTCAAAACCAGCACGATCTGGAAGTCACCAGCAAGGCTGCTATTTCCAGCCCACAGCATTTCCGTAACGCAAGCTGCCATCAGACATGGGGATGCTTAGAGCTTAATTTAGGAGTTCGTGCAGTATTAGCTATTCCCACAAGGGCTTTGTTTCATTCCTGTACCTTACTGCAAATGCAGCCTTGCTTTAAAAAAAAAAAAATTAAAATAATATTTATATTCCAAGATCCATGGTGATATCTCTGAGGCTCTTCCTCAGGTCTTGAGACTACTCATTAGTTTCTTTAATTCAGGGGCTTCATAGCCACTGCCTTCTGCAACAGATTTTATCGTATTTTTATGTATGGACTCTCTTGAGCTTCAAGTCTACAGATACACGAATTTCTGGTTCACTACCTTGAAATGGCACAGACTTTCCATATAAAAGTCAGTGATAAACCCTGGTAATTCTTACCTGATAATCTACAAGGAGTTCAGGTCCTTTGAAATATCTGGAAGCCACTCTGACATTGTACTCTTGGCCGGGGTGATAGAATTCAGCCAAACCCCAGTCTATTAGTCTAAGCTAGAAATGGTAGAAAACAAAGAAAAAAAGGCTCAATGGATGCTTACTTTCAAGCTCCATTTACAAGTCTGCCATTTCCAATTAATTTCAAGTTGATCAGACTATCTATTTAGATCTTCTCCCCAAACCTATATCGTCAACTAGAGTGCAGAAAACACCTCTCCTTACCAACCCTGTTTATGGGTTACACATAACCCGTAAAAAACTTCAGAAAAGCAGCACAAGGAATTTCATCTTACACTTCTGCACACGAGGGAAGTGCAGTCCCCCCTGGGGACGTGTGCTAGCAGTGCTACGCAGGAGTACCCGAGGAGGAGCCCAGTTTGCCCAGCGTTACCTTTCTGTGCTCGTGGTCAATCATCACGTTGTGCGGTTTGACATCTCTGTGCATGATTCCCATGCTATGGCAGTAATCTAGAGCCTGGAGGCGACGAACAAAGAAACAGATGCTGGAGTCACAAGAATCTTCCAAGTACAATCATTTTTAGATGTATTTCCACAAATACCAAGACTTCACTGACACTGACTGGTGTCATATCCTGGACTACACTCACAGAGCACACAGAACACCTCTGGAGCACCCTCTCAAAGGAAGGGCCCAACAACACAAGTGTTTTGACTCTGCCTCACGTGCTTCTTCATAAAAATGGAATTTCAGAGTCCCTAAGAGCAGAGTTACTAGTCACAACTGACCAAATCAGCCTCCCCTTCCCCAGACTCGTGATGAAAAAGTGTTTGTTTCAGAAGCACGGACAAATGACACATGTTACGTCTGAGCACAAACTCAGCCAGTAGCAGCTTACAATTTTCTGTTTTCAGAGGCTACAGGTATGTTTGATTTAGGATCTTAAGTTGCCTCAGCATATCCAAAGGCTTCGCTAGCCTCAAAAAACCAAAAGGGCTGGAATTTGTTACAAACCTGAACAATTGATACCGACTTGATATATATTTTTCTATCCAATCCTTCCACAGGGTTTTGCTTCCCTATGCCCATTTTAGTTCCATGATCTCTATAGGATTAGCTGAGTGCAAATCCTAGAAATCATTCGAAAAAAACCCAGCAAAGCACCAACTTACCTTCAAAATCTCATACATGTAGAATCGAATATCATAATCTGTTAATGTCTGGTATAATTGCTGTGGGACACAAACACATCATATCAGTGTTCAGCATCCAAGAAAAATGTCCCATCCCGAGCAACCCCGTCCTGTTCTCTGCTGCTGCAGTTCTCCAAACCCACACGAAGGAGCAGTAAAAGTTTCCCAAATTGTTCTGATCCCACACTCCCCTTACAAATCACACACGTAGTTTACTTCCAGCTCTGCTGGACAGCACATTCTGGTTCCTGTCACTAACTCCCTCAGGTTACACTCATCCAACATGATGTTTGACGCCTGCAGACTGGGTCTCAAAAAGACCAAAGGTGCTCTGCAACATTAAGCAGCTATTCCAGGTGGCTTTGCACAGCCATCCTTCTCCTGAGGCAGGTCAGGAGGGAAGGGGACAAGGAAACATTGAAATCCCTTTTCCCAGAAGTACTGAAAGCCACAGAAACAGCTGTCCACGTTTCAAGTGGCTCCAATAAATAGTTATACACCGAACAGAAAAGCAAAACACTTCAAAAAGACAGGCACTGCTGGTCCACAAGAGAACAGATGGATTTGCTCCGAACATCAGACCACCACTTGACACCTGGATTCTCGTCTTGTAACTTCTGTGGCAAAATGGTACTAAGAGACTAAACCCAAATTTCTGTCCCAAGTGTATTTACCTTTAAGAGACAGTTACTATTTTGGAAGGAAATGATTAAATACCCTGCCTGCCTCCTACGAACTTGCCTTCCCCCAGAAAAACATGATGAGTGGCTTTCAAACGGAAATCACGCAAAGTTTACATCCCACACGGTACCTTAAAGTCTGTGTTGTTTACATGTTCAAAAACCAAAGCGGGTGTCCGAGACTAAAACAGAGAGAAAAGCGTTCAGCCACATTAAACTGAGATAATACATTTTCATTTAGGATCACCAACTTGAAAGATTTGCACTCCTAAAACCGCAAGAAGCCCCTCTGCCTCATGCATACTTGTGACTCCCCTGAGAGAGCAGAGGCAAAGCCTGGAGCTCCGGGCAGCGCTGTTTGGAGAATGAATTAACTCGTCTCACTTCACTGGGACCTCACCCTCAGAGTGAGGGGCTGAAGGGACCCGTGGGGGAAGGGCGCTCTAAGAGAAGTTAATCAGATTAAGAGCTGATCTGATTAAGCAATTCAAAAGTGGGATTTGGGAGCAGGGGAAAACATAAAGCCAGATCAGAGCCGAAGCCAAACACAGCAACTTCACCCATAACCCCAGCACACCCTTTAAGTTCCTTCCATACTCACCACAGGATCTTTTACTATATCTGCAAGAGTGATTATATTGGGACCGCCTCGCAAATTCTCTAAGATCTTGATTTCACGCTTGATTTTCTTCTTTTTAACAGGCTGAAGAATAAAAACCAAAAGTGTTAAGACAAAGCCTTCCAGTAAAGTGAGGCTAACAGACAGCTCAATACCCAGATGACCGAGGCAGGTGACTGCAAAGCAGCAAAATGCATCGGAGGCTTTGCAAGGTAGGTTCAAACGGCAGATCTTGTTGCTACCTGACCATGTGCCATTCCAGTAAGGGCTCAAACATCCTGACAGCTACAAACATGACTTCCATGTGAATGAGGGTTAGGAAGACAGTGTAAATTTTTTTTTTTTTTTATCTCCGTACATGATCTGATAGTCCAAAACTTCTGCACTGGTATGTGGTAAATGTGTAACGACAAGAAACAGGCTGCTAAATAAAGGTATTTCACCAACCAAGGGTGGGGAATAACCAACATCCAGGAGACCTTGACTCTGTCTGGACGGATATTACATATGTGATGGCACATGCAGTACAGAAATTAAAATTTTAGGGTTACCAGGCCCTTCATTTCATCACTGGCTTTAAAGGACAATGATCCCACTAGCTCACAGGCCTCTATGCACATGACACCAGGCCAGGGCACTGGTAGTTAGAGGAGGTGAGAATTTTTTAGTCAGCTGGTGAAGTGCTGCTTAGCTCCAAGTAAAAACGTTGCACACCAGGACTTCTTTAAAATAGAAGCTACTTTCTTACAGGTAGAGATTTGACTCAATAACCAAGCGTAGGGCTTCTACTAGGAGGCTCAACATAGAATTATTTCACCGAAAAACCCTCCAAGGCCAGGCTTTAAGGATTTCAGGTTTAGAACAAAAGACTTTTTCAATTAAATGCTGCACTTTCTGGCCTCCTCAATTAAAGAGAGATATCATCGTTTGCCCAATCCCCAGCTCACCTTGAGAATTTTAACAACTACTTTTTCATTATTTGTAATGTTGATGGCTTCAAATACTTCACTGTATTTGCCTCGGCCTAATTTTCGAACTAGCTGGTAGTCATCTTGATTTCTGTGAAGATAAAAAGTTAAAAGAATTCCAGCCTTTTCCACCACGATTTACAAACCACTCCTTAACACTGAACCTTTGCCAGACAAAAGAGGATTAACTACTGTATTACACCTCCCGAATGTGACGATTAATAATTAGGAGAAAAACAGGGAGCTTCCACTGGCCTAAGTTAGATTCAATCCAGAACTTGTTTCTTCTGCAGGAGGTAACATAAGCCCAAGCACACATCAGCAAATTTGAGATATTCCCTTCCGGTCTCTATATATTCTGAACTTGTGTAAGGTTGTTAAAAAGCAACAAAGACAGTAAGAGCAAATCCAGGAACCGCCAGGGAGCTGAGGGCAGAGCTCAGCCCGGGCCCCGCTACACAAAAGCGGGAATGCGAAGCCATGAAGTCGGCATCGCCGCCCTCCGATTCTCGGACGCCTTAGTCACGAGCTCGATTTAGACACCTTCTTCCTTCAAAAAGGAGCAGACACATCTTTTCCAGTCACTTGCAGAGAACTGAGCAACAAGTCACAAAATAGCATGTACTTATTTAAGTCTGCCGAGTCTCTTCACTTATGCAAGTCAGAAGTGACTTCAGCTGCCTTTTCACTTCTCTTCAGCCTCACTCCCACGGCTGGTTATAGACTGTTTCAGAGACACATTTTCTGCCCTCTGAAAGGACAAGTTTCCTGACTACCTGGCAAAAATTCTCTTAAGGGAGCTGCTAAAAACATTCTGGCGCTGCTGGGGACGTAGAATTTTGACAAAGAACATTTTTCTGAAGAGAAGTTGTGATCCCAACACCTGCCACGAGTGCTAGACAGTCACCAAGGAGCACGAAAAAGCCCAACGTGGCGCAGGTGCCTGAGCTCCCCCCCGTGCCCCACTACGCCCCATCTACACCAGATCACACTGGGATCATTCCGAGACTTACCCCCACTCAACAACGTGCGACTCATAGTCCCAGTACTCCCGGGGTCTGTGTGTGTTCACATCCGTGTAAACTCTGGCCCTGCTCGGCACGGGTCCCGACATATCAGACAGGTTGGCAGGCGGGAATGATGAGACGCCTGAAACCGGAGGCTACCCCAAAGCAAAGCTGGACAGAGGATAAAGGCCTTGGATTCTTCCACCTGCAGAGGGAAAATAAACCAAGGGTTAAAAAAAAAAATCTCAAGACACTATAAAAATGTTTAAGTTAATGATTAAAAGCCGCTGAGAAGGAAAGGCTGGAGCCCAGCTACAGGTCCGGGAGCAAACAGAGCTGCCAGATCAGCAAGGTCACCTGCGCAACCTAAATTAAGCACTTTCTGAAGTTTCAACTTTTCCAGAAATGTCAATTTTCATTTAAATCAGAACGTGGGGATTTTACTTGCACTTCTCAAAAGGACTGAAGCCTTTTGTGCACTCACACACAAAGGTTTGTGGGGCTACATCTATTCGTTCTGCGGAAAGGGAAAAAAAAAAAAAGAAATAAACCCAACTCGATCCACAGCTGCTCTGCCCTTCCCACGCACTGGAAAATGCAGGTGCCAACCGAAGAGGTTACGTACAAAGCAAGGCTGCTCAGCTCAGGGGCAGGTTTCTGGAGGAGAGCAAAGCCATCCAGACACGGTGTCAGAGCACGCATCTTCTCAGATTTAAGCATCTTCCCACCCGTACGCTACCACGCAGGCCTGTACAAAACACCTCAGCAGCCTTTCAACACCATCGCCCAGGCTGCTTTCCCCACAAAACAACAACGTAAATGTATCCTCCTGAAAGGAGCATCGGGACCAAAACATTATCACATAGTCACAGGATGTTGGGGTTGGAAGGGATCTCTAGAGATCACCCAGTGCCACCCCCTGCCAGAGCAGGGTCACCCAGGGCAGCCACACAGGAACGTGTCCAGGCGGGTTTGAAAGTCTCCAGAGCAGGAGACTCCACACCCGCTCTGGGCAGCCCGGGCCAGGGCTCCAGCACCCGCACAGGGAAAAAGTTTTTCCTCATGTTTTTGCAGAACCTCCTGTCCAGCTTGCAACTGTTGCCCCTCGTTCTATCACTGGACATCCCTGAGAAGAGTCCGGCTCAGTCCTCCTGACACTCACTCTTTTCTTTCCAGATTTATAAACACAAATGAGGTCACCCCTCAGTGTCCTCCAAGCTAAAGAGACCCGGCTCCTTCAGCCTTTCCTCACCAGGGAGATGTTCCACTTCATCACCTCTGTGGCTCTGCGCTGGTCTCTCTCAAGCAGTTCCCTGTCCTTCTAGAACCTTGGGGCAAAGACAAGACCGCTGAAGTCCAAACAGCACTCTGGGGATTTGCACAGTGGAACATTTTTCCCATTTCCACACATTCTGAAGAAGGTTTTTCCTACTGTTCACGCCCTCCTGGGCAGACATCTCACTCCATCACCTCACAACGGATCCCTTCTACACACAACCTCGTGTCCACCTGGAAGCGAGCAAGACTCCAAGCCATGGGCTCCCCAATCTGGGCTGACTTAAGGCAAAAAGCAGCACCAGGCTGTGTGACACAATTAAGCCCCAGCACAGGTGACAGCATTCTCCAGGAGATGTAGGATATTTATGGGGATGAGCCACATCCACGTTAACGAAAGCATCATGAGGAAAAGTACATCCCCAACTAGCAGGGAGGCAAGAAAGGACATGGGGAAGAGTTCACAGAGGCCAGTCAGTACAAACCATTCCAGGATTAAACGGCTCAAGGGGGCCTGGAAGACTTCATGACAAACCGAGGCAGACAGAGGAGTTGTGCCAGGGTGGGGCACCAGCTTTGGTCACAATTTTCTATAGTCAAGACATTAAATCTGCTGTTCCAAAAGCCAGCAGCATCTGTGTTCGATTATGATGCTTTTACTCAAACACGAGAAAGATTCTGCTTTAATGGTCCAAAAATGTATCTCTGCATTCTGCTTGCCCAAAGGATCTAGTAAGCACCTCTGCTTCTTCCTCCTCACAATGGGATTCTGGCAAACCTTAAGTTTTACCGCTACCGACACTAGTCAAAATAACTCAGAAGAAAGTTATCGTAGGTCAAAGACAAATAATCTCATTCCTGAATATTTAAAACAACAGCACTGCAGTCTTAAATTTCATACCCAAGTATTGTCCTGCTAAAACAGAAGTAGTGCCTTTGCACCTCTCAAATCTTTCACCACGAGTGAAAGCTGACACACTTCGGAACATTTAAACACAAGAATCTCTTTGTCAGCTTTCAAAATAACTTTAAAGGAAGGAAGCTGTATCAGAGCATGAAAGAGCATTGTTTGGTGTGTAGCGTACGGCAGAGACCGCACAGCCCTGTTTGTGAAAGGCAATCAGTGGGTAAAAGAATATGATGTGTTTATTCGCTGTGCCTTCACAAAAAAACAGCAACTGCCCGACTGCGGGAGGAAGTAATAGCCCCTTTCATCAGAGACGTAGAAATCTGCTCAGAGCAGTGAGCTCAGGCTATGAGGACACATCACACTGACAGAAAATTCTAGAAGCAGAAGAGGGCTCTGGTGGCAGCAGCTGGTTCCACAGCGAGAGGTGAACAAGGTCTCTTTCTGGCCTCCGCGGGCAGCACGGACTTTGGCAGCGCGGGGTGATTTTTTGACCTACTGACACACAAACGGCGTTGAAGGCAGCTCCGGGTAGGAGTTTGCAAGAATCCGGCCCCAGGGTTAAAAAAAGGGACACAGCCCCGTTCCAAAGTCCGCAGCAGAGGCGTGGCTGAGGCCTCAGCCCAGCAAAGGAAGGACCAGGCGCTTCAGCCAGGTGTTGAGCTAACAGAAGAATACAGAGGATTACTGAAAAAACCAGCCTGTTCCTGGACAAAGCGTTAGTCCTCTAACAAAATACACTTGTAGAAGATTAGGCAGCAATCATCTAAGACCTCAAACCATTTCTGTGGCATGACTCAGACACTCAGAAATTAGATGTATATTCCAAAAATATACTCCGGCATTAGCAGAGCATGCGAGTTACTAGAGCACTTTTTAGGAAAGTGAAATTTATTAGATTTCAAAGTCTAATCGCTGTTTTTTCTTCAACTTGTTCCATGTGCTCCTGGCAGGAGACGTCCTGGCTAATTTCCTCTGCCCAATACTCCCGGTGTAGCAATTAAGTGAACCTATTACGGCTGAGATGACTTAGCAATTTTAATTTTTAAGCGCAACGCGGTATCAATAAAGAACACGTGACTGCTCCATCTCAGCCAGCTTAGATCAGTTTCAGTGTGGAAAAAAAAAAATCATAAAAAACCATCGCATTATCTAAAGATAGATCACATTTCACAGCAGGTATATTTTGTCACACAGCTCTAGCCTAGCACAAGCTGCAACAGACTGCTCGGGGAAGGGCTTTTTCAGGAAATCATCGACTGTAGCTTCTAAGAATGGCACACAATGCTTATTTACCAAGGCAGGTATTATTGTCAGCTGCTCTTGACACAGGAAGAGAGAGTCTACACAGATAACTTGGCTTTAAAGCAAACAAAGTCACACAGAGGCACAAACTCACCCTGCCCAAAAGCTTCTCACCTGCTCTGCTCAAAACCACTACGGAATTCTGCTTTCACTGCCCTCAAGAGCAATGATTTTGCAGCGGGTCTTTGCAGTGCTCTCTGACAGAAGGGACCAGCAGTAAGAGGGGAAATAGCGGGGACAGGTGTGGTCACGCCAAAGTCAGTTCCGTTTGCAGCTCCAAGGCGGCAAATCTACAGTATGAGCAGCAATTACTCCCACATGAGCACCCCGAGCTCGCTATAAAGGACGACTTCTATTTCTGCAGAATCCAAACAGAACACGTCATTCATCAATTCCTGCATTAGTGACAGAAACACAGAATAATTTATATTGGCAGAGACTGCAAAGAGTAATCTAGTCAAAGCAGATCTAATTACGCCTGGTGTAGCCTTGAGCATCTCCAAAACACACGACGCATCTCCAACCGCTTTCATTTCTCTGGTAGAGAAGCGCTTAGCTAGGAAACGGAGCCACAAGCTTTTAGGCACCATCCCAGAGGTCAGAGAGAAAGACAAAGCTTCCAGTTACCGTCTGACACGCGCTGCTCGATGCCAAGGCTCGCCTGTGCAAGGACAGAAAAGGGCTCCTCTGTCCCAGTGCTCGCGGTGACACCCCTTGGGAAGACATCACCGAGCAGCTCTCCCGCCGCTGCTACAGCAGATGAGCACCGGGCAAAAGCTGCGGGGCTTGGCTCTCCCGTGCAGGCTCACCCTTAAGAAAACGTCGTTTAAGTATTAGCGAAGGGCCAATTGGCTCATCTCTTCCACAGCATCCTCACCGGGAGCACCCCGCGGCCACAAAAATCGCCGGAACATGGCCAAGGCGTGTGCTGCCCATAACACCACCGCAAGAGTGCCCAAGAGCCCCAGTCCAGAGACAAAACCAATTGTGTTACCACCCTATAGGAATTTTTTAATTGGAAGGTCTATTAATTAAGAGAGATCAGTTCTTAAAAGTTCGAATTATTCTAAACAGTAGCTTATTGTCCGAGTAGCTTGGCAAGCTAGACCTTTTGTGCCTACAGTTCAGTAAAATGGTAAAAAGCCTCTCCATGTTCACTCTGAGTTTGATTTTTAAAACAGTTTAACCTAAACTACTGTTACAAACCTCCTTGGTTGTCTTTTTTTTTTTGTAAAAAGAGGATTTTACCCTTACAATGCACTCCCACCCCCATGGAGGACTTGATTTCTTGTGAAGTGTCTGTGCGTGCAGCACCTATACGCAATTAGAACAGGAATTTCCTACGTCCTTCCAGATGTATCCACTTAGAGCAAGTAGCAACAAACCACAGTTAAGAAATCCATGCAAACTAGCTTCTGAGAAACACCTACCTAAGCCTCTAGTAAAACTCACCTCTTTTTTTTAATCAGGAATAACTGAGATGCTGGAACCTTTCTTTTTTTTTGTCTTTTAAATGGAAATATTTAGGGCATGGAGCTTCTCTCAAGCACACAGTCACTCTGAACCTTAAACCCAAGGAGCTGCACCGTTGCGACACAGCGCACGTCCAGCCGCCCAGGGAGCTGGAGCTTCCCGAGGAACCTGCCGGCGCCACCCAAGTCACGACCTTTGTAGATAAGGTTTGAGGTATAAATAATGCACCGCTTGACGCCGGCCTCCCTGGAGATGGCTGCTAAGCGCACGGCTCGCCCTCAGCGTGAGCAGTGCATTGCCAGGTGGTTCCAAGCTCACCCGGACCGAGCCGAGGGAACGCAGGGAGCGGCGTTTGCCACCGCAGGAACACGGTCACCACCGATGAGCCACCCCGACTCGGATCCAGCGAGTCTCAATGAAGTAAGGAAGGCCCAAATCAAAGAGCCAAGAAAACTTCATCACATTCTCAATTCCAGATAAATCATCCCAGGCGACCTCATCTCCCTCTCCAGGAGCAAGATGCAGATTGGTCAAACAGGTCTAGAGACTTTCCTCTCGCTTCTACTTTCCCCGTGTAAGCTCATTACCAGCAGTGGCTGTGACTGACCGAGAGTGGAAACGGGCTAAGAGACAGCAGAGGTTCACTTGGAAAAAAAGAAAAACCTCCCTGACTGCTGAGAAGAGTAGAATTCCAGCAAGCCAACTGGAATCCAAAGGTTATTCCTCTCTTTTCTCCACGCCTGCAAGTGAGACGTTACCTCTTAGAGCAAATGGCTCGAACCCAACCTCTGAAATCACCAGTGGGTGATGTGCTTTCTGAGCGAGAGAAAGTGTTACAGTTACCAGATAACGCTGATGATGATTTCCTTCACCTAGCCCGTTTATCCCTTGCCTGCACGCCTCCCAGGGAAGGAGCGCTCCGTTCTTCAGCGTTCGGAGAATATCTAGCACTGGAGAAACACCGCTGGAATTAAAAAATTCAAGACGTACTTAAATCCTACAGTAGAGCCTTCTGTCAGCCAAGATTAAGCAAAACTCAGTTTACCTTTAAAAGAAGACATAATTGTAACCAACTTTATAAAAAATAAGTTATATCTGACAAAAGCAATCTGATTTGTGTTATTTTTCACAATGCTGGAACTGCAGCAATACGAGTATGGAACAGATGACCTCCAGAAGTCCCTTGCAACCCATATTTTTCTGTGATTTCATAGCTGAAATAGAAACAAGCCTCGATTAACAAAACTGACGTTTTACATCTTTTCCTGAAGACCATTTACCCACTAAAGGGACAAGATCGATAGAAAAAGAGGTTTTAAAATCCAACGGAGTCATAAAAAAAAGCTTAGGTTTGAAATCAAACTTTTCTCTTGGTATTTTTCTGGAACAGCACAGTCTGCTCTACTCTACATTTTTCCACCAAAATTATTTTCCGGATTTATTTTAAATAGCTGTTTGTGTCTGGCTGTGGAGAAATAACAAATCATCATAAATAACGACCTCAACGTTCTCTTAAAAAAGAAACGGGAACAGTTGTGATTAATTCAAAACAAGACATAACCTGTCACTGGGGAGAAGAGTCAATAGGTCTAGTTAAACTGGAAGAAACATCTTGGAGTAATTCTGTACTAACAACATTCTAAAATTCAGATTCTTCCTTCATCAGCTTCACCGATTCCTTCCCTGAATTCCTTGCGGTTCCTGCCAACGACGAGGTCACCCCTCGCAACGGGTATGGCAATCTACACCGAAGTCATGGGACCGACCTTGAAAGAGTTTTATTATAGCTCCGTGTTTTAGAATAACCTCCACAGTCTTGGGGGAAAAAAACTCTCCATTCTAAAATTCAGATTCTTCCTTCATCAGCTTCACCGATTCCTTCCCTGAATTCCTTGCGGTTCCTGCCAACGACGAGGTCACCCCTCGCAACGGGTATGGCAATCTACACCGAAGTCATGGGACCGACCTTGAAAGAGTTTTATTATAGCTCCGTGTTTTAGAATAACCTCCACAGTCTTGGGGGAAAAAAACTCTCCCACTTCACAAACACAGAAAGCGGTGTCTGCCACTCGCCAGGTTGCCCTGGCAGGACTCTGGTGCCCACACGCTCTCTCAGCGGCTCCGTCAGCTTTGTTTACATCTGTAGCACCGAAATTTTCAGGGAGCTCAGGCAGACTCTCTTCAGCATCTCAGCCGAGCTGGACAACTGTCCTCTGTGTAATTTCAGTGCTGGCAACCGCACGTGTACCTGGGGTGGGACTATCAGGGTTTGCTCCAGCAAACCCTGAAGCTGCCAGCACAAAGAATGCTCCCCGTTCCAACTCCTACTGGATTTTATCCAGAATAGTCAACTTTGAAAGCTCTTTTCCAACTTCTCCCCGCAAATCGTAGGCTCTCCCTCATATTTCTGGAGCTAAGCTAGTCCAGAGAGTGACGAAAAAACTTTTCCTAACACAAACCCACCAAAACTCATCTTGGATGAGGCCATGCAGCTGCAGTGAGCAGCAACACCAGCAAGAGACACAAGCCCTGGCAGCCGAGTCCAGGCTCTGCCACTTCCCCACGCCTGAGGCTGCTCCCAGCCCCCCCAAATCACGGCAGAGGAAATCCTTATGCCAGCACCGAACACTCCTGACACAACCAAATCAAATCGGCTCCAAACGTAACCAGGAATGACCAAACTAACCCATCAGTACACACACAGCACAGCAGAAACTGGGGACAATTCTGGCGGCATCTCCTCCTCACACCAACAGCTCAGGCCTGGCAGGGAGTGCAGGCGAGGCCGGGGGGGATTTTTTTGGAGGGACATCTCTTTAGGTCCAATCTAAAGCCAATGCAAGAACACGTGCGAGGATGGGAAGCCATTGTTGTTCTTCTACAAGCACCAACAAAATGAAGCTCCTACCGCCAGAGCTTTGGGCAGTGTTTTCCAGGAAATCAATTACCAAAGCAACTGCTTCTGAGATCCCAGCAACACGAGGGAACTCTTGCAAAGGCTCACGGAGGGGCAGGTTTCGGCATCACTACAGGCTCTTCACACCTGACATCAGTTCTGCTGGCAGCGTCCTCTGGAAAGTTCTACCTTCCTGATTTCTGCTAAGTGACACTGTTGTTTTCGCCATTAATGAGTACACACAGAGTATTGACTGATTTGAGTCCTGTAGTTCAGGTACCAAGAGCGATTTAACTAGAATTCGGACTCCAGAACTGCACCTACCACCTGAAACAGATACATCTTTTTAAATGACCGATCACGCAATTCCTAAAGGCAGGAAAAGTTCCCAAGGCCAAAGGATAACCCAGCGTATGTGGCATCTAATGATTTCTTCAGGAAATCCCCATGATCAATCAGCTGTTCCCATCGAGCAGGCAACGCTGTGCAAACCATCCTCACCCTTCAGCTGGCATCCAGAACGCTCAGCAAGAAATCCCTGCCAGAAAGTACAAGTTCTAACACAATTCTCTAAAAAGTCATCCTTGAAGACAACGATTCCAAAAAAAAAAAAA
>NW_009726960.1:0-4018 GCF_000703405.1 Apaloderma vittatum | reverse complement strand
GCATCCTTGAAAAAAACAATTCCAAAAAAAAAAAAAAAAAAAAAATCAAATGGAAAGAAAACCCAAGCTATTAAACTCCAGAAATCGGTATCTAATCTGCACCGGGTACCCACCAAAACACACCAAGCGCTGGGTTTGCACAGCAACTCCCCCAGACATCGCAGGGGAGGTGAATGTATCCACTGAGGTTTTAGTATTTTCACACGAGTATTTAACATTTTTACACAAGTGGTTTGGAGATTAACTGGAGCCTGGTGACCACAGCACTTGACACTGAGTGTAACCCAGCAGCAACATCAATGCTGAACCCACCCCTGCCTGGCCAAACAGAGAAATCTGTGACAGACAGAGGAATCTGTGATAAAACTTCTAGGAGGACATCGAGGACACTTCTTCACAACATGGCGAGACCTCTCCCTCTCAGCTAAAGCACGTTCTGGCACGTAATTCTGCATAACCACCACAGAACACGCTGGACTCTCCCTATATTTAGTTTAATTAAAGAAAAAACTACTTCATCCTTTGGTTGTTCTAGAAGGTGCAAGGGCAGAGGCCTCCTCCTCTGCAAAAATGGGCAAAAAAACTTCATTTTTCTAGGGCTGCCATTAATACTTGAAGAGCTCAAGTAAACTGCTGTAATATAATCCAGCCATTAGATTATGCAGCTGGACAATCTGCTTGAGAAGTGTCTCCCTGCGAAAAGTAATATTCCTTAAAAACTAAAAACTGGTCATAAGGAGGACATAACCTAACTCTCAGAAATAAATTCTCCGGAAAACGAAAATTATTGAAACTGTAACCTTTCAAATACCAGTCTGTGGTTGTATTTTCTTGAGTTCGCAGAGAACTCCAACTCTCCCTTCTGTTCTTTGGCTTCCCGAAGCAGCAGCACAAAATAAATAATAAGACCATTTGTTGGAATAAAACTGTCCAGAACAGTCTGAACAAAGGGGTGGGTAAGACTCGTGTCCTGCTCCCTTTGCTGCCCCTCACTGCTGACACCCAAGCACCTGAGGACGATTTCCACGGAGTGCAGATCCCGTGACATGCCAACTTATCAACCCTTCCCACCGACAGGGGGCTTTGGCACCTTGGTGTCAAGCAGGGTCCAAAAGCCAGCTGGGAAAAACACTCTGCTCTCCCCAACAGCACTAACGCCAGCTCAGAAAGCTGCAGCCTCCTCTTCCAAGCAGTTTTTCTAGGTCCAAAGAACTCCTTCTCTCCAATCAGGTTCTATAAATTCCAGGGAAGTGAGCTCTTGCAAGCCCCTGGAAGGAGATATCCAAGCTCAGAAAAATTATCCAAGAGTTGTCTTGCAATCAAAACTAGATAATGTTTGTAGCCAGACTGAGGCACAGCAGTTCTTCCTGAGCTGAAAATCTGTGGCTTTTTTTCCTCCAGTAAACAGGACAGTAAGATCTAAGATGGCATCAGCCTCACCCAGACTTTGTAAAACCAGATACCTTAATGTAAGCAATTCAGTAATGAAGGAACAGTGGAGGTGACAGGTCTGGTAACCTAGAAATAAATCCCTGCCTCTTCAGAAATGTGACATGAAATTAATCACACCATCACAATGTCACCCATTTGCTTCTCCTGTCTTCCTTTCGCTTATTCCTCAGAGGACATATGAGGAAAGACAAAATGAGAAAACTAGTTCTGTAAGGAGAAAATGTAGGAAAAAAAATTCAATTGGAAGGTATAAGGACACCTGCTGCTTCGTAAAATTGGGAAAAGTTACCTCCCTGTCCCTTCTATCACAGTAAAAAGAAGAGTTTCTTTTTCTACAACTCCACAAATCTACCACTGCCTTATGGCATCCTGTCTTCCCAAGATTCCTACCTTAAACCTATTTCATGCCTATGTAGCACCTGAAAATGCCCCAAATCTCAACTGTTAAATTCTTTCTGGGTCTCACCTTCAGGAATGGTATTTTATTGAGTCTTGCCCCAGTCACCCACATCACAGGTTTGCATCCTCATTCTCATGTTTCATCAGCTTCTCCCAGGCGTACCATGAACTGCCCCTGCACAAAACTCAACTCTGCTTCATGTCACAAAACATGATCCAATTTCCTCCACATTCACCAGAACCCACTACCCATTTTCCTACCCCTCTCTTCGGAAGTGCCATATTCCCAACGGAACCCATTTCTCCTCAATTCTTGAATCCCCGTGCCCTGCCAAACATGGGGAACCCGTTCCGCATCTCCTGCTTCAAAGTCTCAGCTTTTTACTCCAGCATCCAACCCTCTCACCACATTTTTCCATCCTCTGTGCCTCATCCCCACCACAGCGGGTCGCCCAGCTCTTGGGGCACACTGGCTGGCCCTGCTTCCCTAAAGCCAAAGCCAAGACGACGTTACCTTTCTCACTCCAGGGCTGATGTTCCCCTTCCTCAACCCTATTTCAGCTCCTTGTGGGCAGCAGCAACCGGGTCTGAGCTGCAGGACGTGTGCACTGAAGTCTTTGCTGCCGCCCACACCGGGAGCTAGAGGAGAGCCAGGTTTCACTAACAGTGTGTAACTGATGGGAATTACAATGCCAGGTAACTGAGAAAGGTGGATAAAAGGAAATCTCTCTCCACTGCCAAGATGAAAGGGAAGGATCGCTGCCTGCCAGCAAAGATCTCCACACTTCGTATTCAGGCAAAGGTCTGGACCTTTACGATAAACCCTTCCATGCCAGGAGGGATCTGAAGAACCGGACTTCCAGCCGCAGGACACGGGCAGATCTTCTCCTGAGGGCACAGGGCGCACTGCCCCGCACACAGGATCAGACGCTCTTCCGCTGGTGGGAGCCCCATTCTCCTCCAGTTTTCTTTTTCCAGTTATTGACACGGTGCATGTCTCCACAGAGGACATACCGCTGTCAGTATGTCCTACCCGGGCACTGCATCAGGCTGCAAGAACTGGAACAATACTCTAGTCCTAATTTTAGGACTAATTAAGGAGCTGATCAGCCTTCACATTTCTCCCAAATCCTGCCTGAAGTCTTCCCAAGCTCAGTTTCCCTTCTCCTAGCACCAGCTTCGCCCTTTCCTACATCGCGCCAACATGAACAACACGTAGCACGAGCAACTGCTCTGCACCTACCTGTGCTACACCTGGAATCTGCACAGAGTCACGTCCAACAGCTGTGCTGACAAGCAGAATGGTGCAAACATCAACTCTGAATATTCTGAGGAATTTTTGTGTTTCTCAGAGTGCATTTGAAAAGAAAAGCTGAATAGCTACCTGTCCCCAGGCAGAAATGCCGCTGTCTCCACGTGCTTCTCTCTAAGAAGATGTTGCTGTGCACCCAGCACCCGGTTTCGCAGCCTAGAGTCATCAGTCAGCGCAAGAGCAGCTCCCCAGGGCAGCGACCCAGTGGCTAGTTTAACAGCATAAACCCCCACGACCTCTCTCACAGGCAGCAGGGCTGGGCAGGGGCACCAAGGACCATGTCACAGAACGACACAGGCTCAGGGTCCATAAATTTAGCTTGCAGAAGCGAGGCACGTAGGCTCCCGAGTCTCTGCATAGATCAACCGCTGCTGTCAGCAGAAAATATACCGATGGCTGAGCGTTCATAAGCCAAACTTTATTGCTTGCACTCAAAGCCCTTAGTAAGAAAGAATAAAGTAATCTGACAAACAACACGCATGGGGTTTCATAATCTTATCTGCCCTTTCGTTTACAAGGCATATTTTACCAACAGCCACACAGCCCGTTGCCCCAAGGCACAATTAACTCAATTACAGCAGAGGCGAGACTGACCACCGCTGCTTCCCGAAGAGGCGAGCGACTGGTGGAGGAATCTATGAAAACCACCTTCTCCTCCACCCAGAAAGGCCCAGAACCGAGTCCCTGCGCAGCTGGGGGTGGGAGCAAGAAAAAACAGGCCTCTCCTCGCCCCTCCGCACATCTCGCAGCCCCTTGGTTTTTCGAGCAGGGCGGGGGAAAGGCAAGATGGAGCCTTTTAAGTCAATAATACCTTCCACGGCCTGAACGTGCGAACTCGGCACAGCTGAGGGGGGA
>NW_009726959.1:67926-71207 GCF_000703405.1 Apaloderma vittatum | reverse complement strand
AGGATGGGGAGGAGAAAAGCAACAAAAGGCTGGAGGACAGAGATCAAGGCAGGGAAGGCTCCCTCACTGCTTGTGGTCACAGGTGAAAAAAAGAGTAGCCTTGAGGAGAAAACCTCAATTTAATTTAGACGGTAGAACCACCACTAGTTTACGAAACAATTAGATCAGAGTAGGGCAGTGAGAAAATAAATACAACCAGATCTTAAATACACCTTCTCCTCAGCCCTCCCTTCTTCCCAGCTACCTCATCAGGAGGCAGTCCTCCTTGAGCTTCACCAACCTGGGTCCTTCCCACATGGTCACAATTCTTCCCAACCTACTCCAGCACAGATCCCTCCTGCAAGCTGCAGTGCTTGCAGTGACAGACTGCTCCAGCACGGGCTTCCCTCAGAGTCACAACGTGCTTTGGGCACCGTGCTGAGCTCCAGCCTGGGGTCCTCCATGGACTGCTGCATGCTGGACCTTAGCTTCTGTTAATGTCCTCAGTGTGCAGATCTCATCACAGGCCTAAGGAAATCTCTGCTCCAGTGTCCTTCTGCCCCTTCTTCCTCACCCACCTCTGGTGGCCCCATGGTCGCTCATCTCACCTCCCACTCCTCTCCAAAACCAAGCACTCCCCAACACCAAGGGATGGAAGTTGCCCAACAGGCTTCCCTCTTAAATGTATCGGTCGCTGGTTGGCCTGGCCTTGACCAGAGGCAGGTCTGACTTTTACCTGGGGGTGGGAGCTTGGCACAGGAGCACCCAAGTAGCCCCCTTCTACCAAAAACCCTGCCAGACACAAACCCTGCCGGACACAAACCCTGCCAGACACAAACCCTGTCAGGCACAAACCCTTCACAGAGCTCACACCCTTTCCGATGGTACGTGGGGTGAGTGTCCTTGCCTTCCAACCCAGCAGGGCAGGAGATCGGCCAACGCTGCCCTTAGGGACTGGGCAATGCCACAGCACCCGAGCCACCTCCCAGCCTTCCCCAGTGTGTCCACTCCTCCTTTCATTTTTCCCTGCATTGGTTCAAGGGAGAAGAAGAAAGCGGGAAGTGCAGTACTGGGCAAAAAGTCCCTGCTGTGTGGCTAGAGATGGCCCCATCTGTTCTGCTGACTTGGGGCTGACCTGCTGACAGGAGTGAGAAGGTGCTGTTGGGAGCGGGCGGTGGGAAGGATGGGGAGAGCCGTGGTGTTTGTGCTGACAACAACAATATTGGCATAACAAAGGCTGTTTTTTTCAGCATCCGGTAGATAAGCTAGAAGATGCAGACGCAGATTCTTTTCTTCCTCTGCTCATCTGTACTTTCCTCTTTACGTTCCTCACTTCATTGCCAGCTTCACAGCACCTCTGACATGCCCCAGCTGCCAGCAGTGTCCAAAATAATCCAAGCAAGAGGCTTATCTGAGCTGCTGTGCTCCCCCCTCCCCGAGAGGATGCTCATGGAAAGGCAGGGCTCCTCTGAGTGAGAGTGCCAGCTGGAGAGCAGAAACCCACCGTATGGCGCGGACACTCGGGTGAACGAGGGGGAGAAGGCGACTGTGCACGGACTAGTGAGTACAGGACAAGGGTCGTCTTGGCAAGGGGTCCCCGGTTATTGGCCACGTGGGCCCCACTCTTCAACTGAGGCGGCACAGCTAGGAGTCAAGGATGCGATGACACGGGGACACCCTGCCAGCGGGTCGCTTCAGCCAAGGGTCACCAGCCCGTGGAGATAATGGCTTCCGGCTAGGGATTTCTGCACCCGGCAGCTCCTCTCACCATCCACCGTGGTTATTTTTCATCGTGGTGCTTCACAGAGGGTGTGCTGGGTACAAGAGGTCGGATTCTGCTCTTTGCTGCAGCAAAACCAGCCGTGTCAATTATTCATTTAACACATTCTTTGGTGGCAGTTGCTCAATTCACTGTGAAACTGGGTGAGAATGCAGAAAACAAAGGAGCTGTTGTATAATTGAACTGCAACTCTTCAGCGGAACAGGCTTTTAAAATGGCACTTTCTCTGAGAAAATTCTAACGGGATTATTTCTTCCAATGGCTTAATTAAGGAAATAGGAAAATCTCAATGTCTTTCAATAAATACTTATCATTTGTAAATGCTAAAGTTTCCATTTCTTGGCTTAAAAGCTTTTATGAATATGGTCAGTGTTTGAGCTCAGGCATCTCAGTCAAAATACTCTCCAAGTTTTGGACCATAAGTCAACATTTCCCAGGTTTGCAGACACTGTGAAAAGTTTGGTTTCATTTGCAGCCTTTCTGCTGAAAAGCTGTTTCATTAGGAAGCTGTCACCCATCCTTCCTTATTAATACAAGAGACTGTCAGTGTTAGTTTTAGCAACCTGTGTAGCCAGAGGGAAGCGACAGAGGTGTTGTGGTGTCCCCACCAAATGAACTCCATTTGTTTTGGTCTTTCTTCCTTCTTTTCTAAAAAAAAAAGGATAAATACCTACCACTGCTGCCTCTTCAAAGGGGAGACGGACAGGGTTGCCAGGTCAGAAAAACTACAAAAATATCCAGTTTCTTGTTGGGCCTTTAATGAAGCATTTACAAGATCAAACAGGAAGAAATGCCCTCCCACGGCCTTCTTAAAGCTATAATTAATTGCAAAGTAACTAGCATCTAATTGCTTTCCCAAGAGCACCCCAGAGAACAGGGTGATACCTTGACAAAGGTGCTAGAGCAAGCAAAAGTTAATTAATGTTAAGTGGCTAATTGCATTGTTCTGATAGTGCAGCTCACCCTCCCAGCGCGGTGGCGTTCGCAGAGCGTTTCATCCCCTCACGCACCCGGGGCCCTTCCTGGCCGCCTCCTTCCATGTGGGCCCAACCCTCAGAGATGTCCCGTGGCAGAAGATGGATGGCCCACGGGACCATCGTGCAGAGGAGATTCTGCTGTGGCGGACGAGCCCGGCCTCTCTTGTCCTGCTGGATGTGGGGGATCCAAGGCGGAGCGTGGGTTCCAGGGGAGGAGGTGCTGCTGCCAGTCTGCTCATCCGAGTTCGCGTGGAGCAACTCTATGTTCATGGGGGTGTCTCTTGATTTTCTACATAAAATAAAAGCGTGAGCTAGAAAATACTTGTGCAGGTGAGAAGGAGGAAATTCATTCTGGTGCCAAACACAAGTGACAGCTCAATCAGCTCAGCGCTGCAGGCTGCTTTCCACTGCTTGTTGTACGCAAAGGTGTGGAGACACACTTCGCAGCTCCCTCCAGCCTGCTTCATTTCTGTTCCTATGCAGGTCCCTTTGGAAGCAATAGTACACTAGGCCCTGGTGCTTTTGAAGCTTGGACTTGCATTCCT
>NW_009726959.1:58826-67898 GCF_000703405.1 Apaloderma vittatum | reverse complement strand
GTGCTGCACTTCACACTGATGACGCGGTGATTGCTCAGCACGGCCCGTAGCCTCTCGCAGCGTCACGGGGTCATGAACTGCCAGGAGAGACTGGGAGGTTTGTGGCTTTCTTCCCAGCTGTGAAAGGCCAAGGTGGCACCAACTCCATGGCATCCCAGCAAAAGGAGGCTGGGTGCCTCTGCGACTCACTGAGAGATGTGGAGATTTCTCCTCCCAGCATGGGTGTGTAACGGTCAAGCAGCACACTCAATGTGTGCTTCTTCAGAAGCACTCTCCAAAATAAGTGGAGGTGCTTTGCTGGCTGCTGGAAAGCTCTTCATCCAAGACTTGGGGGCTTGATAGCTCCAGATCTGTGAGCAACACTGGGTATATTTTGTTTAAGATCTTGTATGCCTGACTAAGCTCATCCTGCCCTCTCTTTATGCTCCTGCTTCTCCCAACCAGACAAGCCCCTCTCTGCCTCAGCAGGCAAAAATGAAGGTTTTGTCAGTATCACCTTCCTGAGCTTTTCACTTCTTCATCCCATGTCTTCACTTTGACCCTTCCTGCTTTCCCCCAGTGTGTCCCCTGCATGGAGGTGCCTTCTGAGTCCAGTGACACTTCCCTCAGCTCGGAGACTGGGCTTTTAGTCTGATGGGCTCCCTCCTGCCCAGTCTTCAATCTCTCTCGCTGAGAGTTTGACATTGGCCACTGGGTGTTAATAAATTTCCTCTTCTCCCGGTGACCAGGCTGCCTGACACACTAACAGGGAGCACAGCTTGACATGTTAAGCACCGTACACACACGGAGACTACTCAAGCCTTTAAGGACTTAACGTTAGCTCCCTCCGGGAATGCTCCGCGTGGGACCAGACATATTTTCAAGGTCTGTGCATTAGCATCTTTGAAGGCAAAGGTGACTGGGGAAAAGCCTGGTTCTCCCCTGGTGCTTTTAGCCCAGGCTGCTGCGTGTTCTGAAAAGCCGCAGTTCCCCTGGCGGGTACCCGGAGGGGTGCTGCCATCGAAACGCCGGCCGTTTCCAGTGAAGAGGGTTTATGAGCCTATTTCTTAGATAACAGCACTTGCCTTAACCTCTCCCCTGGCTCTTCTCCCTCTGTTATGTTGCTGTTAATTCTGGGGATATTTCTTCATCTCCTGACAGTCCAAATGCAGCAGTGAAGGTAATAAACAGAACATTAGCTGTGCTTTGTTAGAGTGAACAAGGCTTCCCTGGTAAAGAGTCGCCGGGGCCCGACAAGAGGAGTTGCTCTCACGGGCAACATCTTCATTGTGTACGGCTCCGAGTCGTTTCCTCCCGCTCAGGAGCCGCGCTTGCCTCCCTAACATGGGTGAAATAGCGATGGCCCCATTCCCTGGCTTGCCACACTGGGGCAGGAACAGACCAGCTCTGTGACAGAGGCTCTGTCTGGGTCTGGGAGAGGAGGAGGAGATGGTTGAGGAAGAAGAAGAGGAGAAATGAGGTATGATTCCCAGTGAGCCCGGGGAGCCCTGAGTTGCTCTAGTGACAGCTGGGGTGCCCCAAGTGGGCAGGGTTGGGGCTCAGTGGGGGGAGATGTGATGCAAGGGGCGCTATCAGTCACACCGAGGACTCAGTGGGGGTTTGCCACCAGACCAGGACAGCCTCCAAGGGGCCACGTGGAGTTCAGTTCCTGCAGGATGGCTTTGAAGAGGTCTCCATAGCCAGGTCCCCAAAAAGGAGCAGCTGGATCTGTGCTGAGCCAAGACACCTTCCTGCACTGAGAAGCCCCCACCTGCGTGTTGCCCCGACTCTGAGGTGGGCATACAGTGTGTCTGGGAGGACAATGGGGCACTGAGATTTATCTCAGTGGTGGGAGAGCAAAATCTCTGTGTCCCAGTCTCACTCAGTGGCACCTATAAATGCACACGTGCTTGTCTGAGAGGAGAAGGCAAGGTGCTCGGGTAGGACGGCAGCTGCCATGCTCCCCGCTGTGTCCTTGGAGGCAGAAAGTGGTGGGAGGCGGTGGGTGGGTGTTGCAAAACAGAATGCCCCTGGGGGTTCTCCTTGTGCCCCCAGAAAATCGGTGCCTGCCCTCAGATGGAGCCAAATTCCCCATCCCCCTGCCCTTCCTCTTCCTGAGCATCCTCTTTGGGCATCCTTCGTCTTTGGGCATCCTTCTGCCCTTGCCTTCTCCCAGCCCCATCTTACCAACCACCGGCACGTTCTTACTGAAATGAGGATAATAAAGTGCATCAGGCGGGGAAGGCAGAGGAGGATGCTCGCTCATTTGGCCTCTCGCATTCCTGTTTGTGTCTGGGTGTATGTGAAATATCTGCCCAAAGGGGCCTAATGTAGCAGAACACTGGAAATGCTTCCAGGCTGTTAGGTAGCTGCCCGACATGGCGTTACCCCAACAGCTAATTAAACTGGTGCTCGTCCCGAAGTGATGAGTTTGCAGGGAGGCTGCGAATCTGAAAAAGATTGATGTTGCATGGCTTATCAATTTTCAATCTCAACACAGCGAGATATTTATCAGGCTGCAGAGAACAAACACTTGTAATATTAAAAGGGGGGGAGATTTTAATAGATTCCATTGCAGATCACCAATTTCTGTTCCCCTGGGCTCATTCCTTTCTTCTTCTTTCAGTTGTACCTTTTTTCTCTTTATATTTTTTTTCAAATCTTATTTTCATTTTTTTAGCATACAATAGTAAATGAGGGAAGGAGGTTTTCATTTAAAATGCTGGTTCCCTTCGTCTCCCTCACCCTTTTTTCCTTCCTAAAGGTTTATGCATTTATTTGGATAAAAGGTTTTAAACAATAAAGAACTGTCTGCAGTAATTTGTGAAGATAATACATTATCCTAGGAGGAGGCCTAGGCTGAAAAATTTCCTACTGCAGAATTCAGTCCTTGTCATTTAGTTATTTTATTAGGGAAGGAAAAAGGAGTGCAAGAGAGTAGGAGAGAAGAGTACAATCACTGGGCTGAATTATTTGCTGGAGTAAATCCTCCCGTTTTTATTGAGCAGAATCTAGTCCTTTCATACACTTGCAAGCAGGTCAGGGCCATGCAATCAGTACGGAGGGCTGCCAGGTAATTTTGCCAAAGTCACCTCCATGGGAAATAGCACGATGGCTCCAGCCCTAGGAAGTCAGTTGGATATGGTTCTGGATGAAAAATACTCGACAGCTTTCTCCGAGGAGGCCTAGAGAAAATTTGCCTGATGTCCAGGAGTGGCCCCTGGCGTGGGATCCAGGCGAGGTCGAGCTAAAACTCGTCGGTAGTTCAGAGCTGGACCTGAGTTTGCCATTTAGGAACCCAGCTTTAGATTACAGGTCTCTTCGTAAGTGCTCATTAGTACACCACCAAGAGATATTGTAATGAATACGGGCTGGCTAAATCAGTGATCAATAGCTAAAGGGCTGAGCTGATTCTTTTCAGCCACAGCTTATAACTGCCTTCAACACCTTCCACTGACAGCTTTAATAAACACATGCTGCTCCTGTCTAGGACATGCGTCTAACATTGACTAATCACTTATAAACAACTTGTAAATGGATGGTTAATGAGAACTGCATGAATAATTGCTTTTTCATTTCACTGCCTAACGCAGAAAAGAATGCAAAATGGGATTTCTTTTTTGAAGTGACCCAAAATAGAAAGTTTTTCCGCTTATTTTCTTGCCCTAACGGAGCTCATACATGCGAGCCCTCTCCACCTTCACAACGCCTTTGAGATGAAATGGAAGAGTCTGTATAATACAAAATAGAACATTTCTCTTTCTTTTGTTTTACACTCATTTTCCTCACTTTTCGAAGTATTTTAAAAATTAAGTTGAGGCAAGCATAATCTTAGTGTAGTATTTTGAATGGAAATGTGGGTTGTTTTTATTTTCCTCTTTTGGAAATAAGAGATCTTTCTGAAACACATTGTGAAAATCTTCTGGCATAGAGAAGAAAAAGCCCTTTCTATCATTTATGGAAGATGACTGAAGGAATCTCAGATCACTGCATTCTTCAAACACTCCTGTCGCTCCTCCTGCAGCTCTGTCACTAGAGAGATGATGTGACTGTGTGGTGGGATGAGCCTCTCCATCACTCCCCTCCTCGGCTGGACAGAGGAGAAAAACAAAAGGCTTGTGGGTTGGGGTAAGGATGGGGAGATCACTCAGCAGTTACTGTCACAGGCAGAACAGACTTGACTTGGGGAAGTGAATGTTACCAATCAAATCAGAGTAGGGTAATGAGAAATAAAAACTAAATCTTAAAACGCCTTCTACCAGTCCTCCCTTCTCCTTGGGCTCAACTTTACTCCCAGCTTCTCTACCTCCTATCTGCAGTGGTGCATGGGGATGGGGGATGTGGTCTGTCCAAAACACAGGGTCTCTGCTGCTCCTTCCTCCCCAGGAGGAAGCCAGCTTCACCAGGAGAACCTCCCGCACGACACAGTTCTCCATGAACTTCTTCAACAGGAGTCCTTCCTACGGGCTTCAGTTCTTCACAAACTGCTCCAGTGTGAGTCCCCACCCAGGGCCACAAGTGCTGCCAGCAGTCCTGCTCCAGCATGGGCTCCTCTTTTGATGGGCTACAGGTCCTGCCAGGAGCCTGCTGCAGCGTGAGCTTCCCACAGGGTTGCAGCCTCCTTCAGGCACCCACCTGCTCCGGTGTGGGGTCCTCCACTGGCTGCAGGTCTATATATGCTCCACCATGGGCCTCTGTGGGGTGCAGGAGGACAGCGTCCCTCACCATGGTCTCCACCACGGGCTACATGGGAATCTCTGCTCTGGCACCTGGAGCACATCCTCCCCATCCTCTTCCACTGACCTTGGTGTCTACAGGCTGTTTCTCTCCCATGTTCTCACTCGTCTCTCTAGATGCTCTTGCTCTCCTGCGATAACTTTTCCCCTTTCTCAAACACCTTATCCCTGAGGCCCTACTACCATCACTGATGGGCTCTGCTTCGGCCAGCAGTGGGTCCATCTTGCTGGCGTTGGCTCCATGGTCATGGGGGAGGCTTCTGACACCTTCTTGCAGAAACCGCACTTGTAGTCCCCTGGACTGCCAAAACCTTGCCATGCAAACCCAATTTGGATGGTAACACCCATATGAAGACTGACCTCTGAGAATATATACTTCTTGATAATTTGACATTTCCATGGGCATCCTGGATTTATCAGGTTGGTTGTTGCTTCTTTCCACAGATAGATCCACTGCGAGAACTCAGAAAGTGGTGCAGACTGAATGCAAATAGGATCAGGATCCAGTTTATTTTCACTTGCTGAAACTTCCATCATGAGGTGTTATTCTTCTTTAATGGTGAATTTGGGTTTGGCTTTTAAACCCAATCCTTAATTGAGCGAAAAGAATTCAAGAAGCTTCAAATGCCCTAAACCAGCCTAGTTTGCACATGGTTATAAGCCCATTTTGCATTAAATCAGGCTTTCTCTGTAAATGAGACCTTCACTATAATTGCTCTGGAGCAGCTTATTCTGATTTCCTTGCCTCTTTGGTTCTGCTAATTTGCCTCCAGCAAAACGCTCAGGACAGACAAACTGCAGAGGAAGGCAGGGGATGCCCAAGAGTGCAAGTCTTGCTGGCACAAGCTTTTCCTCTGTTCTTCTGCTCCATCTCACATTTGCCCAGCTCCTCACCCATGGAGGACTCTACATGGGAAGACTGAGCCCAAGCCAGTATCTCCACTGGCGAGTTATGAGGCCTGTGTCCTCAGGAGATGGTCCTTTGAGCTTGAGGGATCTCCGGGCAGGGTGATGGCAAACAGCTAAGAGACAGAAGGCTGAAGCAGTGAGCTTGAAACATGAGTGCTTTTTGATTCCAGTAAATGAAAAAGTCCTTCCTTACTATCACAGTGGATTTTGCACAGCCAAACAAACTCAGTCTCACCTCGTGTACTGGGGAACGACTTCGCACGGCTCTTTACCCACAGCAAGGTGGCCCCACGCTGTCTCTCGGGCACACTTCAGTCCTTTCTCTCTGTGGCCAAACGGATCCCACTGCGCTGGAGCACAGGGTGCAAACCCGGCCCTGCACACCCGGGCACAGCTGGGCACGGGCACAGCTGGGCACAGGCACATCTGGGCACGGGCACAGGCACAGCTGGGCCATCACATCCGCCTCTCGCTCTCACAGCCTCCTGCCAGCCTTTAGGCAGAGCGCGGCCAGGACAAGGGCTGGGCTGCACCCACCGCCCTACAGGCACGAGGACTGCGGAGGGGAAGAGAATAAACATGGCAGCTGTTGCAAGGACAAGAAGAAGAGCAAATACTGGAGACAGAGTAAATCGTGTAGTAAACACAAACAGTAAACATCCTCAGCAGGGGTGCGCAGGCAGGGTTTCCATCACCAGCCTGTGAATGGTGTTTCTGTGTCTGGACTCGGGGTGGTGGCTGTGGTTACACTTGTGTGTGCACCCTGGCACAGACACCCAGGAGATCTGGGGGGTGCCGTCTGTAATAGTCCAGGGGGGGCAAAGCTCCCGGAGGCAGCTAAATAAATTAGCTGGTGCAGCGACATCCACCACAGTTTAGTGAGCACAGCTGGTGTCTCAGAAGGAGTTCAGAGATAATTCCACCTCTGCATTGAAGACTTTCGATGACTGTTAATGAATTTAAATGATGGGGATTTTCTTTTCATGCTTCATCGCATATGCTCCTCACATTAAGATGCTAATTAAGAATACATCAGCCCAAGCTGGGAATGATGCGGACACTGAGCAAAGTGGAGCTGTGACGGTGGCTTTGGGGATATTCAGTGGGACCTTTTATTGGAGTCTGATAAATTAGCTGCTTCTGACAGGTCTGCTAGGTACAGGTCCCCGGGTGGCTCTTGTGTCTTGACGTCTTGTTTGATCCTGCTGGGATATCTGAGGGCAGCGAGGGATGCTCGGGCAGCTGGGCTGTCGACGCTGAGCACAGATGTGTGCATGAGGAGGGCAGTTGTTCTGAGGCGCTCTCTAGCCAAGAGAAGAGGATCTTCCTCAGGGCACAGCTGGACCACGGGCACAGGTTTGTACCTCAAGGGTACAAACTCACCATTGGTGGCTTGCAAAGTCCCTGAACTGCAAACTATAGATATTGTGAGATATTCTGGATAACGCCACAACAAGTTTGTGGTTCTCTGCTGTTTTTCCTGTGCAGCTCACTTTGGAGACTGGCCCAGTGGTGGCGGCGCTCTGTTTCTGGCAGATCTGAAGGCAGGCCCTGACTCCTCCTGGAGGATTTCATTTGCTGGAGGTGGCACACGCTTTCAGTCCGGACGGCGCTTCCCAGGAGGCACCAGCCTGGGGGTAATGCATCTCACCATGCAGCACCCTGTTCGTCAGGAGCATTGGGTTTGGTGTTCTGGTTGGGAAATATCCCCCTCTTATATACCAAACCCTCTCAACAGCTGTGATTGAGAAGTTATTTCAAAACCTGGACGGAGCTAAAGCCTGCGGTAGCTTCTTAAAGTAGAAGAGGGCATGAGAGAGAAGAAAAGGTTTATAAATCATGAAACCTATTAATCTAATCCTAGAACAAATTTACAAATTCTAAAATGGATTTGCAGAGCCAATGGGAAAAAAATGGATTTTTCAGCTCTTAACAATTACTCCTTCCTAAAGAGCTTCTTGCTTTCCAGAGCAGCTTTGTGTTTGGGACAGTTTAGCAAGAGATTGTTCCAGCAGACTGCCCATGGCCTCTCATTACCGGGGGGATTGCAAGTGCTAATTCTCAGGCTGAAACTCTGCACTCCATCCTGGGAAGCTTTGTCAGCTGCATGAGAAGATCAGTTATTACACTTAACCACTTAACTACAGCTCTTTTTTCTAAAGATAACATGACAGAAAATACCTGTAATTGCAAATGATTTTTGAAACAGCGGCAACAGTCTTAATTGGCTTCCAGGTGTCACAGCACCAGGGCTCCATCTGCATGCATAGCAGTGGCGCTGAGAGAGGCAAGGAAGTGTTTTGCCTGAGAACGTGCAGGATTTAGAACCTGGCTCTCATGCCTGTTGGGAAAGGGCACTGGAAGATCACGGGGGACCTGGGTTCACAGAGCACAGCAGAGCTGTGAGATGTGCCCGGCCGTGCACACACACCCAGCGAGCGGGGCATTTACTGTCTCCTGGAGAATTCAAGGCAATGAAGTCACCGAGTCACAGGGAAAGGGAATGAAGACCCCCTACAGCAAAGTAGGAGATGGAGACACAAGGATGTGTGCAGCCGAGATCTCAGGTGTGGCCTAAGTGATGCCCAAGCCTCAGGAGGACACCAGAAGAAAAAAATACCCTCCCCGAGTGTATCTGAGTTTTGGGTATAGTTGCGGTCTCAGGTATGCTCCTATAAAAGAGAAAAGGCTTGGTTGTGGTGCAGTCATTTAAGAGCAGTTTGTTAAAGGTTTTCCCAACATTTTCACTATTTTTGTGGCATCCAGAACAGCAGGAAAAAAGGCTGGCCAGAGGAGTGAGAAGCGTGTTTTGCATTGGAGACTCTTGGCTTATTAAGCTTCGCAAAACAGAAGTTGAGTGGGAACAGGATCTCTCCCTCTGTGTATATCACACCAAATAGCAGTATGGAGGGAGAAGGATACAGACGCTTAAGTATAAAATTGGCATGGGACAAAATAGGCATAAATGCATTTCAAATGGAAATTTTTAGAAGATTCTACCGACAGAGGAGGGAGGTGGTTGTCTTTGGCCATAACGAGCCACAGGAGAGATGCGATATCAGCTCCTGAGCAACATGTGGTGCCGTACGGTGACAGAGACAGCGGATGCGGATGGGAGGAAGCACACAGTACAGCCATTCCGGCTCCTGCTGGGGAGGTTGTTTACCTCTGCGGTGAAAATAATTCAGCACCTGGTCAGTGGGGGAGATATGGAGAGACTATATGCATGTGGTTGTGTGTATGACAAATCAGAAGGGACACGATAAATGAGGAAAGGGAAACATTTATTTTCTAGTTTTTGAATGTGTGTCACACCCAGTTGAGAGCAAAATTAATTCATTCATTAAATCCACTCGCTGTGTCAGATGAAGTGGTGGTGCCAGATCGTGGGTGGCTGCTGCTTTGCTGGGGGATGCTGGCGGCACAGCGGGGACCGAGCGCTGGGAAC
>NW_009726959.1:15454-58809 GCF_000703405.1 Apaloderma vittatum | reverse complement strand
TCAGTGAACCTCAGCGGGGAGATGCTCCCAGCCAAGGAACCCCAAGGGGGAACTTTGTCTCAATCACAGACAAGTTTATGGAGGCTTTTTTTTTGCCTTTGCTACACAGCTGCATGTGTTGTCTCGGATTTATGGCTCCTGTGATGTCTGTAAGTAGCTTCCACCTTTTCGCTTCCCTTCCCTGCTGGCTGCTTGTGCCTGGGGGTTATTCCCTCTTCAAGGGAGGCACTTCTAGTTGTGCTGACAAAAAGAACTGCTTTCCCAGGCCTTTTTGAGTAGCAGAGGTGCAAACTGTCAAAGTGACTGGGCTGGCGCAAGGAACCCTGCCAGGTACCCGGGCTTGAAAGAGGCCACGTCGCTGTGCACCCCGCTCAGAAGTGCAGGGGAGGCACCGTGCACTGGCACAGCTCACCACTCGTCAGCAGAAAAGAACCATGCTTCAGCGAGCTTTCAGCGTGGTAAATTGTGCACTGGGCTTCAGAGCACACCTCCCGCAGCATGGGAGGTGCTCAGCAGTCCCTCCTGCAGGCAGGTGCCCTGTCCCCATTCAGGTCCACGTGCCACTGCACTGCCAGCCCAGCGCTCGCTGCGATCTCGGGGCAATCTAGGCTCAGGAGTGGATTTTGGAAAGGTACTGGTTCTCACAGCTTTCTGGAGGTGAGGGACTGGGGTTTACTGGTACAGATTGCCCAGTGGTGGGATACATACTGTGTTTACTTGGAGAGAAATGAATTGCACAGATGCCTGAAAACTAATGTCTCAAATATTATTCAAAGGCCAGTTACAAGCTCATCTGGCTGGAGCCAATATCCCAGCCAATATCGGCAGTTGGGTTCTGGGCAGAGCCACAGCCGGCCTGGCCAGAGCACGAGCTGGTGCCACCAGCGCAGGCAGGATGGCAGTGCCTCACCTGGGAGTGGTGACACCGGGCCAGGGCACCATGTGGGCCAGGGCCAGCTTTCCATGTTGACACTCATGTTCAGGATTACACCTCTGTGGCCTCCTTGCAGCCCCCAGGCTCAGCCTCTCACGCCCACCCATGGGCACGGCACAAGCCGCACTGGTAGCGCAGTCCTGGGGTCAGCGGGAGGCTGAGGCGGCTCAGATCCCCACTAGCTGGAGGCACACGCTCTTGGATGGACGACAGCAGGGCAGGAGCTGGGCTGGGTCTGCACAACAGAGGCAAAAAAGCAGTTTGGAGAGTTTGCAGCTTCCCCTGAGAGAGCCTCTTCTTGGTCAGAAGTTCACACGTACGAATGCTGATCTGTTTTGTGCTGTACTTCTGGATTCTTCTCACATGGGAATGGCCATGAATGATGTTTTTTGTCATCCCTAATTGGCAAGGAGATTCTACCTCATCCAGGCAGATAACGACCTGGCTTAAGTTATTCATGGCTTCATCACCCCTTGGCCAGAGTACAGCAACGCGGTCTCCCGGGCACAGCGCCCTGAGCCGGCCCCACGCTGTGCAGCAGCGCTGAGTCCGACGGCTGCTCCTGCCCTTCAGGTGTCTGACTCCACACAGGGCACCTCCGTCCCCCTGACTCCACCTGCTGCACCCACAGAGGGACAGTGCCTGTACTGGACGGGAGCCAGGCTGAGGGAAGAAAATAAGGACTTGGTAGCTGTTTAGAGCAGGGCAGAGGTTTTGATTGTGTCCGCAGTGCTGACCCTGAGTTTGACCAAAGAGTCCAGGACCCATGTGTTGATGCATAAGGCTTTTTCCTTCCATCCGTAGGTCTCACAGGGAAAGCACCATCCCAGAGCCACTGCAGACAGCCAGGTATCTCCAGGACCTTCTTCACCTCCCATCTTGCTGCCGTGGCTTGTTTTTGAGCCTCCTCGCTCTGCAGCTGGACACTCGTCACTGCCAGCAGCAGAGAAGTGGAGCAGGGAGCAGGGGACTGGGGACTCCTCCCCAGCACCACTCATTTATTCATTACTGCTTTCTCCTTGGCCCCACAGGACATTTCACCTCTGAAGCAGGACAGTCATTCCACACAACACAATGATCCTCAGCCACGCTGTGAAGCAGCCACCCCTGGTTGTTTTATTTCTGTCTCTGAATGTGTGCTTGGAGAGAGGGACAGTGGATAGTCTGAGATGAAAGCGGGGCTGTGATTCTTCCACTCCTCCTTCACTGCTCTCCAGACAACATATAAGAGGAAACCAATTTGTGCAAAAGAAACAGGAGCAAGGAGCTTTGGTACACTTGCAGGGAACGAAACAAACTGAAGAAAGAAAGGCTATCGTAAAAGTGTCAAGTTGGGAGGGGTGGGAAGACAGAGCAGGGCTATTAACGGAGGAGCTGGAGACTCCATTAATGCATGGAGCTGGCGAAGGCAGACAAGAGTCAGCTGGAAGGTCACTTCAGGATCTTTATGTTTTAGTTCTTTACGTGCAAGGCGTTTACTGAGCGAGGCTAGGGAAGCGTGCATGGGATGGGATGGGATGGGATGGGATGGGATGACAGCTGGGCAGTAGAGAGGATTTCTCCTCGTCACAGGGCACAGTCAATGTGCTCAGGCGTTGCTGAGCCTAGGACATGCATCCTTCTTGGGCCCTGAACAAGTCCACCTTTTGCCAAGGGACAGCAAAAGCTATGAAGAAGACGACTCTGATCAGGTCCCTACTATTGACACAAAAGCAACTGTCACATTTTTGGGATGAAAGTGGAGCCACACTTCTTTCCTTCTCCATTTGGGCTGCAGTCCAGGATCAAGGCAGCCCACACACACATGAGTCCCTGCGGAGGGGGAAGGAGGCATCACTGGAGTGACTGGCACCTGATTTTGCCTTATTGAGTAGACATTGATCAGCTGTCTGTGTCCATAATAATGATAATAGAGCTGATGGTAATCAGTCCGTTTGTTTGCAGAGCTGGATGTGTGTGCATGACACTGTATGCCAACAAGGCTCATTTGGGCTGAGAAATTACAGATGGAAATGATGCATTAATTCAGCCAGTGCATTCCCTTGCACTCCTTGGACACCCCAGAATCATCCCCCAGATCATGGCACGTGGAGCCTTCCTGTGTCCCTGGTTTGCATGGTAAGAGGAGGCAACGAAGGCCTGGAAATGGGATGCAGATATGAACTTCCAGACTTTACCTTCTGTCCCTATTTGTAGACCAGATTTAGTGCCTGATCTTCAATGCGCATCTCCTGATCCTCTAAGCAGAGAGCCACCCAGCCCTCTCCGGAGGAATACAAACAAAATCTGTGTGCTGTGCACAAAATCTGTGCGCCATGTGCTATGGCCACAATGATTTGCATATATTTCTACTGCTTCTTTTTCTCCACCCACAATTTGATTTATGTACTTGCAAAGAAAGCAACCCTTCTTCCTGTGATCCCGCAGGGACGATGGCTGGTGCACTGTGAGACTCTGAGATAATCTTCCTTAGGTAAGTCACTGCCTTTCCGCAGTCAGCATCTGCTCACACAGTCCCTGGCTGAAAGATCTGTCTCTCCTGCGCTCAGTGCAACGCGTTTCTGTTGTCAGCAGCTTCTATCTGCAAAGCGATTTATAATAACAAATAATTAAAAAAGCATTTCTGTTTCAGCAGCCTCTGGGTGCTCTCCCTAGTCAAAACAAGAGCTCGTCAGTGTGAAGGGCAGTAGGAAAACATGTTCTTCTGAGCTGTGAAGTGTTGTTCCTGAACCCTTTTTTACTCCATTCTGTGTCCATCTTATCTGTTGCTGCTCTTCAGGTCAGAGGCTGTATCCTCTGTGGTTCTGCACCATGGGGTGCCAAATGCAGGCAGTTTGTTGTTGTTTTCCCTTGCTATTTGCTTGCTCACTTCATTTTGGTGCTGAAACGACATGTGGAGTGGGTTGAAAAGCTCTGTTGGTGCTCTTAAATAACTCACTGTGTAGACGGCCTTCTTCTGGAATGCGAGTGGGGTTTCCTGATTTAGCTTCATCCACTTCCAGATCTAACCTGCTTCCTTGCCTGGAGCCCAAATGTCTGTGAGGGGAGCTGTCAAAGGGCAGCTGGCCCGTGGAGCTCCATCCTAAAATCCCAGCCTGCACCCCTGCAGTATTTATGGTCTGCAGAGGTGAGAGCTGAGCACCCGGAGCTGGCAGGGCGATCTGCAGAGCAGCAACCAGAACATCCCAGAAGAAACTTAACCCCAACCTTTCTCCTCCTCCCCTCCCCCAGCATTTCTGTGGCAATTTAGGGCATTTGTTTATCTGGCATAGATAAGCTTTTAGAATAAAATAATGTAGTTGTTTGCAGAGGTGGATGTGGCTGTGAGGAAGCTGCACAGCATCTCCTCAGGCACAGGATACAAGGCAGAGACTGTGGGGACAAACATGGAGCCACAACCCTCTGGGGTACACCTGCTTGTCCCCTGTGTCCCATTTGCCCCCCTGCAAAGCCGTGCTGCCGGGGTCTCTCTGCTGGCCGGGCCATGAGCATGTGGTGACCCAGGGGCTCCAAGCCCCTCCATCCACAGTGAGTCCCTGAAGAGGCAGGTCCCCCCCAAAGTCCACGCCCCAGCTGTGGGGAGAGCATGGACCCGTCTCCTCCACCAGCGAAGGAGCCCATCCCCATCTGTACGATGCTCGGAGCCACTGGGTGTCAGCAGCATCCCACTTCCCACTGCTCATGGACGTGGAGGCTGGAGGACGAGCTTTCCTCCACAGAGAGCAGACCTGCTCCGAGAGCACGTCCCGCAGCACCCAACTTGCTCCTGTGTTCAGGGCCAGCTGGCACCAGCCCCATCCCAGTGGAACTGCTGGTTGCTGGCTGGGTTTTCACACCCCACGGAGCGACAAGAGGGATGCTACTGCTCCAGGAGCTGCAGCAAGAGACTTGGAGAAGCGGGGTACCCCGAGCAGGCTCAGCTCCTTGTCAAGTACTGTCTGCTTTGGCCTAGGTGGAGGTTTTTTCACAAGCGACACAGAACACAGGGTTTTCTCCCTGCCATCTCTCTTCCCACTGCAGCTCCCAGAGCTGCCCAGCGCTGGGTGCGCTCTGAGCCTGTCCCTGCACTGTCTTTGCCACCCCTATCACTCCCCATACCCCTTCTCACCCACTGTCCCAGCCTGAAGGAAGCTTGTTGCTCTGTGAGATGGTGCTGGATGATGATTTTTGGACCATGTGGGATTTTTGCCCCAGTCTGCACTTGTTTACTAAAATGAAGGTTTTTGCAGAGACATAGCACCTGTGGGGTGACGTTTATGGCTCAAACCAGAGAATCACAGAATCATGGAATCATAGAATCATAGAATTGTTTGGGTTAGAAACGACCTTTAAGTTCAAGTCCAACCATGGAGTTCAAACCAGAAGAAGCAAATGTCCCATGCCCCAGGACAGACAGACAGTGAATCCATAATGCCAGGACCCACTGGAGCAGGAGCTGCAGGCCCATCTTCATTCACAGTCAGGATCTGACCCACTGTTTTCCACATAACATGTTAAGACCTGACCAAATTTCTTCCCCCTATTGCAGGTAGAGTCCTCTCAGTTTCTTCTAGTGGAGATGTCAGCTCTTAAGAATTTGGCCTTCCGTGGGTTGAATGAGGCTGTCTGCACAGCCTGCTGGCCTGCCTTTCACCAGCCAGACAAGATACGCTTCTTCGTGCTTTACGTGTCTCCCACACAGCCTCTCAAATCTCACGTCCTGGCTATGTCCACTGGGCATGGGGATGAGATTTCTCTGCTGGGTGCACAAAATCCTTGAAGACCCTTCAGTTCTCAGAACAGGGGGAAAAATGTCCAAGCTCTTGAAAACAATGCTGGTGTGCGGCACCTGCCAGCTCCCGGCCGACTGGCTGGGTGCAGGCTCTGCAGACCATTGGATTTGTTGACTCACCCAGTCAAGGGCAGTGGGATTTCCCCCAGACCGTTCACTCCCTGGGATGCATTTCCTTCATCAGACCCAGAGAGGCTGTGACTTGCCCAAAGTCATGCGGCAAAGTGGTGTTCATAGCCAGCCTCTGCTCATGTGCACAGGAGGGTGAGGACCCCCGTCTCCTCCTGACAGCAGGGCTCTGGTTTCCCCAGAGCACCGTGGGGTGGAAATGCCCGTTTCTGCTGCCCGCTGCTTCCCGGCGATCGCTCTGTAATGCAGCTTCCAGGGCTGTTATTTCTTGGCTGCTGATACCAGCCGGGGCGCTCAGCTCGGGGAGTTAATGGTGTAATCGGAGCCCTGGTGTGAGGCCATGAGGGAGACAAGCTCCATCAATCCTTTCCCATGTACACAAGCCCTTGATTAAAGGTTAGGGGGTTAACTCACTCCTGCTCACCCTGCCAAGGCAGGGAGAGGGGAAGGTGGGAGTAAGGGAACGGCTAAAAGCCCTGTTTTGAGATGACTGCTGGGCTGCAGGCACTCAGGCCTGACATGCAGCTGTTATCCGCCATCCCGCTTGCCCTCCAAACCCCACTTCACCTAATAAGAGCTGTGTGTGCCTCTCCAAGCGGGGAGGAAGGGAGCTTTGTGAGAAGTCAGGGTAGCAGTGGAGGAAGAGGCTGATTTCCCCCTCACAGCTCCCTCTCTCTGCCTTCCTCTCCCCCTTCTCAGCAGGGTCCTGTCCCATCAGCTCGTCCCTCCCGCACAGGGTCCTTGCCAGCCCCTCCATGCTGGATCACCCACCCCTGCGACATGAGTTGCCCGCCCGAGTCCTAGAATGGGATGGAGGCAGATGTGTCCAGTTCAGGAGGGGACACTGCTCGTGTCACCCTGTGTGGGGTTGGGAGAGGATAAGTCAGGGCAGCCCCAAGGCCGCTCTAGCTGATGCCAAGCCCTGGGCATACAGTGAGTGGTCCAAGCCTGGGCCAGTGGTTCAGGCTTGTCATGTGCCCTGCGAAGCCCAGGCTCAACTCCCGCCCCTGGGACGTTGTAAGCACCTGGGTGACCTGCCCGGCACCAATAATCCCAGAGATGCAAAGCAGAGCTCCCGTCTTATTTGCCATCAGGCAGCAAGCGGCGCTTATCCTGCACAGTTAAGGACAGACTTGCCTTGTCTTAGACTTGATTGATAGCTGTCTTGTGCAGTTACCAGCGCGGAGATCTGTCATCCTCCACCCAAGGGCTGCAGGTTTCACAACCAGAGGGTTTAAGCCGGGCACGCTTAGCTGGGGCTCCGGCCGATGTGTTGAGGTGGTGGGGGCTCTGGGGTCAGCCAGCTCCTGGCTTGCTACTGACAGCTGAAGCTGTCTTGGCACCCTCCTGCCCTCGACCTGCCTTGTCTGGAGATAAGCAGAGCATTTTCCCGATGCTCTTTCTCCAGGCAAACCAGGGTTTAGCCTGGCAGATGCAGTGTTGGCTGGCCGGGAGCAGACATCCCTGCGTGCCTCATGTCCCTGCCTCTCTGCCGGCCAGGTCAGACAGAGGAGAGGAAGAAACTGAGAGAGGATAAACCAGCAGGACACAGGGTACCAGTTGCTCTTTCTCTTCAGAGACTTCTGTACAGGTATTTTCAAATTTGGTTTATTTGTCAGCAGCGAATAAGATAAGATTAGACAGGACTTAAACACTCTCCACTCATGGCCAAGGGCTCGTCGGTCCTGTGGCCTGCAGGCAATTTGACGGGGAGGGTGCTGAGGCCACACAGTATCAGTTCATGTACTGAGCTCGGGAACGATGCTTTGTTCAGAGAGATGCAGAGCCGTGGTTTGATGCCGCCGCATCCCATGCCAGCCTGGAGGAGTACACTGTGGGGAGCAAACGGTTGCTGAAGGAAGAGGTCCTGCATCACTCATCTCCGAGTTCTATGCTTTGTACTTTCCTTTTCCTTCCTTGTTTTCTTTACTTAAGCACCTTTAACAACCAGAATTGTTAACTCTTGGTTGATTTTTTTTTTCCTTCCTCCTGGCCCAGAATATTTCAAACTTTATTGTTTTTCTGGAAATATTTATTTTCCTCTGCTGTTGCTTTCTGCTTTCATCTCTCTTTTGTTCAACTCGTAGTTCCCCTTCTTGTGAATCTGTCTTCCCCTGAGACCCTCTTGGTTTTTTATCCCCTTTTCCATACTGTGTCCTGTCAGCTCGATAGTTTTTCAGCCTTTCTCTCCTCATTTGCAGCCCTTTACATTTATTTTTCATTACATCCTCTCTCTTAAACCTCCCTCGCATCACCACAAAGCCTTCTGCAAAGTAGCCCTCCAGCCTGGAGAAGAGCAGGGAGCATCTGATGGAGGGCAGAGCCCTGAGCAACAACCTCTGCTCTGCCTTTGCAACTTCCTGCAGATACCCCGGTAACAGTCCCACAGCGCACCGCAGCCCTGCAAAAGCCCCAGAGGCTCATGTGTTTTCCATGGGGCAAACACACAGCAAGGTTTTTAGTTAGAAATGTGTGTAGCTCCTGCGAAATCTAAAGAGCATCCAGAGTGTTTCTGTGTCACTGCGTCCCAGCCTGTCCCTGTCATTGTGCTGCAGATGGTTTCTCCTGGTACGTGTGGTGAGGTGTTACAAGGGGATGCAGAACCCCATATGCTTTGGAAGATGCTCCTGAGCCCCCGTTGTCGTGCTCGCTGTCTCTGTAGCTGTGCAGCCTGGTTCTGAACATGACCCTGACGCCATCCTCCGTGGGCCTTTTGAATATAACCCTGGTGTGTCTGAGGATGAAGACTGTGCTGAGGGGACCGGAGATCTTCTGGTGCCTGTGCTGGGACAACTGGGTCACAGCCACAAGTGCAGCTCTCTCTGCTGCGTGGGAAGCACACTCAGCCCTGTTCCCGCACAGCCCTGCACATCGCAGGGTGATGTTCTGGGCTCTTCTCACTTCTGTGCCTCTCCTCACAGCCTCAGGGCTCTGCTCTCTCTGGCCCTCACACCTTCCAGGGGTCTCATCATCTCCCAGAACCCACCCACCCATCCACCAGCAGCGGTGGTGGCTCCCACAGCGATTTGGTCTTGTGGGGGAGGTGCTGCCTGGCCTTACCCCCACCCTTGTGTTGGCACAGGTGGAGGTAGGGCGCAAGGGATGATCGACCCACCCCAGGTCCCATGAGAGGGTCAGCCAAGAGGAGGCATGATGGGGTCACCTGGGGTGGTGGGATAGCCGCCCACGTGAGCTCCGAAGGAACATTTGATCACTGCCCTCCTGAATCTTAAGTCTCTCGGTGGCATAGCCACCTCCTTGAGCTCTTTTAAATGTTTGCTTCTCCTTTTCTTTTCCCTTCTCTGATTTTTATTTGTGAACCTTGTTTCGGCGATTAACCTCAGGGCCAGCGCGTCTCCTAAGGAAGATGCTCTCACTTCATTAAGAGATAATGGAAGCTGTCAGAGATTTGAAGGATTGCACTTGTGATGGGAGCAGGAGGGGGAAGAAATATATTTGCAGCAAAGTTACATTTTCATGTAAATTGTTTAAAGATTTAAATGGTTTCTATTAGGAAGGGTCACTGGGGCTGTGCAGAAGGCTAAATTAGTCCTTCTGTGCAGAAGCATAATATTGTCTACAAATGAAAAGGAATAAAGCAAGCTGTTAATTTTTTTCCCCGCTCTCTCATTTCATCTCACGATCTCTCCCTCTGCCTCTCCAGTAGCCTTCCACTGCCTTTCTTTAGTTCTAGGGTCTTTCTTGCCTGTTCTCACATACAGATTATACTTGGCAAGCTTGAAATGGCCTGGCCCTGCCCGGCTCTGACTTCTGGCCAGCCAGCCCCAGCCTGCTACCGATGCACTGATGTTGTCATCCCCATAAACCTCCACTGCAAATGCAAATCTGCTGCTTTGGGTTTCAAGGCACACGGACCCCCCATGGGGAGGGAGAGACTCGGGTGATCAGTTAATTTGTTAATGACTGTCCCAAGTGGGTTGTTGGTTTGCTTGCTGACACGTTAGGTGAAGTCACTGCTCCTTCTCTTTGCTCCGGGCTGGTTGGTAATTCATCCACAAATGCATCTTCATCACAGTAATCACAAGACAGCAATTTGCTCTGGTACTCACAGCTGAGCATGTTTTTGCACACACCATCGCCTGTCTAAATATGATGGCACCTGTGGGGAATAGGTCTCCCCTCCCCATATGGATCCCAGCCCTGCTCAGGATCCAGCCCGCTTATAACGGGGATGCTGCTGAATGGAGAGAGGGCGATTTGCCTTTCCTTGGGAGCACTGGCTTCTTGGGCACTTGTGAGAGAAGGCATCCTGATAAAACACCTTTAGACACCTGTCTCACACGTTTGCAGGTAAGGCCACCTTTCAAGGACCATAGAGAGGCAAAACCACAGTCCCACATGTATATACAAGCCAGCAGAGATTTGCACAAGCGCCCCCTTGCTATCTGTATTCTTTCCTGAAGCTTTGTGGTTTACTGCAAAGGTGCAGGGCCCTTCTCTGTCCATAGCTGGATGCCTGCGCTGGCCTGTTGATGAAATGGTTAAATTGCACCGCAAAGAGCAGTCCTGTGCTGTGCACCAGAACCTCACTGGCATTCATGCCAATGACAAAGGCTAGAGGAGTAAAATAGCTTTAGATCAATCAGTGCTTTTCATTTACAAGGAGCTGGACAGACGTTCCCCTTTGGAGGGCAGGAGCTGAGCACAAGGTGCAGATGCCAAGGCAGGGGCAGGTGTCCTGTGCCCTGGTGGGGTGTCCTGAGCTCCATGGTGTGCTGTGACGCCTCCTAAACACCCAAGCATGTTACACTCAGCAGAATTCAGCCCCCCTGCTCATCCCTCCCATGCAGAACAGCAGAGATGAAATTCATCTCTTGGCTCTGGAGACTCGACTCCAGTTATTGGAGGTGAGGCACTGATTGCTCTTCACATACACGCAAAAAGCACCTGTGGAGACCTTGGGAGTGGGAGGTGTTTGGGGAATAGCAGGAGATAGAGGGTTTTCATGCTGATGACTGGGAAGGGAGGAAAAGCAGGGGAAAAGAAGACCTTCATGAGAAGAGCAGAGGCTAAAGAACTGTGACTGGGAGGACAAGACTATCTCCAAGCTAGGTTCTGAAGCAATTGGCAGCAAGCAATTAAAAAGGGGGCATTTCTTTGCAGGTGAGGAAAGGTGGGATTTCAGATCCTTTACAGAAAAGCAGAGGAGCAAACTCACTGCAGGCCAGGAGGTGTGCAGAGAGGGTGAGTTTGCATGCCCGGATGCACACACATGTGCCCGGCAGAGAAAAGGAGCAGAATACACTCTGTCTCCACCTCTGACACAGAGCAGTTTGTAACTGGAGACACAGGGACAGTTCAGCCAGTTAGTGCCACACCACCTAAAGCTGTGCAGGGCAAGTATTCCTACCACCTCAGCTTGGGGCAGGGGGGATCATCCGTCTGTGCTCTTTCTACAGCCAATGGGGAAAGATTGGCAGCTCCAGAGGACAATTCTTGTCCTCTAAGTGAAGCTGTAAAGTGCAAGCAGATCTCTGTCATTCATTTATTTGGGCAAGGAAGGGTAACACTTCACGCAAGAGGCAGTGCTAGGGTAGCCATCTGCTAGAATAACAGGTCTCTGGTTTTGATCTTGGGAAAGAGAGATATGCCTTTGCTCCTCCAGTTTGCAGGATCTCAGAAACAGGCCTGCCTTTCAGGCTGAGAAAACCTAGAATACTGAGAAATTTCAAACCAGTCAGCAGAGCACAGAGGGAGGCACGGCCCCAAATACATGCGCCAACTTCACAGCATTACCATTGGAAAAAAGGGCATCTTGCAGTTTCAGGGGCAGAGAGGTTGCACACTGATCAGGATCCTCTGGTCATCAACCTGAAATTGCCCTCAATGAGAAGAGAACAGCTATGTCCTCTCCTTCCTAGACAGACCTAGCTTCTTGCTCAGTTTCTCATCCCTTGCTCCTCTGAATTGGAGGGTGTCCCCCAGCTTTGCACTTTTCATGGTGAGTGATCCTCTAATTCCAGCTGAAGTATGTCCTTGGACTTCTTATCTCTGTCTCTTCTAATGCCAATCTCAAATAACTCTTCTCCCTATCCCCTAAAATGTTCCTCTCTCAGTCATTTATTCAGGCAGCAGCTCCATGCCCTCCTTTTGCAGTCTGCCTTTCAGCAGACTCTGGTGAACCTGCAGGGAAGGATCTTCATCCTACCCATTCTCCCAGCTGTTCTGGTTTCAATTACATCTCTGTTGAACATGGTGGATTGGAGTCATAACAGAATCACAAACAAGGCCTCTTCAGGGTTTTGGGCAATGGCAGAAGCAGTCTCTTGTCTCTAATGGGAATATCTCCCCTGATACCGTCTACTCTCATATTTGCCTTTTTTTCAGAGTCACGTTACATCAGAAATCTAGCATCACCCCATGATTGGCAAGTTCATCTCTGCCTTTCTCCCCCTTACTTGTTTTCAATGGATGAGCTCCCAGCTTAGAGCAGAAGCTCCTTTTACAAGAGATTTTGTGCAATTGCTGTTCCTCAAGGTCACCTAATTTCTCCCACAGGAGAGATAGAATCCTTTCAGCTTTGGGGAATCAGCAATCTTCCTAAATCCAATATGTCTCTCTGTGCCAAATCCATCAACGGAAATGCCAAAGAGATGAGTCCCTTGGCCATTGTTTGAGGAACTCCACTTGTACTCACTGAATCCATCTCCTGCATTGCAGAGCCAGCGCTGATGCCCACATGGATTAGATGTACCAGGATTTATGTGTAAAAAAAATTGACCCCCTTTCAAAGAAAGATGCAGTTAGCGTCAGGCCACTAGGTTTGGACTAATGTCCTCACGGGTCAGCTCGAAGTCTGTCAGAGAAACCTCATTTCCATCACAGGTTAGTGACCCTGATTTTTGGCTTCTTATTGGGATCCTGTTTGCGGAGCAGTGGCCGTTGGATGACGTGTTTACACAGCCAGCGTGGCATGACCTCTCCTCCGCAAAAGCGTGTTACATTGGACTCTGTTCTCTGCTCACCTTCAGCATCGGCTAGAAATCAAAGTGTATTGCTGAGGGCAGGATAAAGGCTCTTTAGCTGTCATGATTACTCTTGCCCCATTTCCTTAAGCGTGGGTGCTGTGTTTGGTAAACTCCAGGCATATGGTTCCACTCCCAGTTTGTTACATGCAGTAAAATTCCTTGTTGCCATGTTGGTAATTTCATATGCTAATTCGTTGTAAATAGCCTCAGCTACTGACCTGTTTTAATATCTCCTTCCATTTAATTTAAATGGCATCAACTTCTAATCACTGGACCCGTGTTTATTTTCTAGGTCAACCTCTTCTGTAATGTCTTCACATTCACTGAAATACTACTAAAATAGCCTTGTGTCTTCCTGGATCAGTAACCATTTGGAGACAAAGTCTGTTTATTATCATGCTCAGGAATAAGTGGTGCCTGCAATAAGCAACATTTGCTCTGCAATCTGTGCCTCAAAAATTAAAGCCTCCGTGATGACTCAGTCCCATTCTGACTGGGGAGATCTAAACTCAGTCTCCAGCACGACCTACAAACTCGTTGCAGAGTCCTTCCCCAAACAAATTTTATTTTCATCAGCCTAACCCATCCTTGTCCTTCAGTCTATCCTCACAGGTCTGTCCTCGCTCTGTTGGGGAGGTAGGTATGGTGATGATGTGGTATTTCCTCTTTGGTCTCTGGGTGCCTCAGTTTCTTAGACTACTCTTCTGAGAATTGTCACCCTTAATCTCAGCAAGACAATCCAAGCCTAACCAGGGGGAATTTACTCTCTGGAAATAGTTCTCCCTTGAACAGCTCAGCGTCCTCACACCTTTCTCACGGCATCAGCCCTGGGTGAGCCTGTGGGACTGCAGTCCCTTGGTGTGACTGGCTAATGCAGGAACAACCGCTGACAACCACTCAGTGCTCTCGTCATGGAACAGTTTGGTGCTGGTACCTGCAATCAGTTCCTGTGGGATTCTGCCATTCTTACTGTCCAAAGGTAAAGGACAATAAATGGCTTTTAACTTAAACTCATCTTTTTTCTTCTTTTTTGTTTTCCCGTGGCAGATACTGCAGACACCTTATGGTGTTTTTTGGTCCCAAATAAGCAGCAGGCTCATAATTTCTTCCCAAGTTCCCATTCATAGATACTTGCCTGCTTCCACGGTTGTGTGGGTCTGGTTTTTTCCCCATCAGGTCTTCCTCCTGTTTTCTGACTACCTCTGAGCAGCATCCTGTCCCTCTTTAGGCTTTGAACCCCTGCAGTCCTCCCTGCCTCTTCCTCTTTTCTGCTGAGACTGGTTTCACATTCCCATTCGGAAGATCCATGTCAGCCTGAGGCTGGGATCTTCCAGATGTAAACAGTTTCTTTCAGGAACATGTCTAAGAGTGACACATAACCCGCTGAATCCTATTATGGTTATTACCATTTTCTTTGTGGGACATTTCTTCTAATTGACACCATTTTTCCAATCTCTAGACATAAGCAGTGAAAATCTCCCAAATTCCCTACTAGGCACTCTCCCCTGAGATCTGGTTTGCTTTCGTCTCCCTTTCATGTGTTTTGTTTTCCCATGTAGTGTTTGTTTGGAAAAGTGCTCTGCACAGCCTGTACTCAGTGCTTTATCCAATGCATTTTTCTACAGAGCAGCAGCTGGAGAGGCTGTTTGGTGAAGGTGCTGTGAGCATAGGAGATGTTGCTGAGTTTCAGGATGTGCAGAAGGAAGTTTTTCTTTATTTCTATATGCTGGGGGGATGGAGTGAAAGCAATGGAGTTGAGTGGCCATCCTGGTACAAAGTGCCCGTCTGCTGGACTGGCAGTCTGACATGGCACCCAGAGAGTGGAAGGGATATCCCAGGCCGATGATGTCGTACTTTTCTTCCCTCCCATTTTACCAGCCCTTGGCTGTCGGTGAATCTGAGCTCATACCATGTCTCCGCTGACCTCCTGACACCAATAATCTTAGTTTTATTCAGAAACTATCTCAGAGTCAGTTCATGCCTTGTCACGAGGGAAGCAGCCTGCTGCCCGCCTCATCCTCCAGCCCTTCGTGTCCTCACTTGGTTCTTTGACAACAGGCAGCTTCTTCAGCTCTTGGCTTGAGTTTTGAAGATGAACATCTCCCAGGGCCACACCTGGCATGGCCTCCCCACACAGCTGCCAAAACACTGGCAGCCTTTTCTCGGGGGCAAGAAACCGTCCCAAACTGTCCAGGTGCGTGGGGAAGGTGGAGAAGGTGGGGAGGTACTTGGGAAGCGGGGGGCAGCTGCCTGCAGCTGTGCTGGGACTGTGCTTGATCTGAGGCTGGCAGGAGACAGATCCTTTGCAGACCTTGTGTGTGCCTGCATCATCCAGGATGTGAGATGCAGTGACGTTCTTGCAGCCGTCGAGGAAAATGTATTTGATGGCCCTGGAGGTGTGGGAGAGTGTGCGCTTGGGTGGCAGGGAGAGGCTCTTAGCTGCACGCTGGGGAGCTGGTGCCGACATCGTAGCTGGCCTTGCCTACGGATAAACCACATAATTAGCAAGGTGATGGAACTGGTCAGGAATTCTCAAAAAAACCCCACATTTTCTTTCCCCAGAAAAATCTCCATTTCCTGAATCCTCTCTCACTTCTCCACACAGACCAGCTTTGACAAAACTTACCTCAAGAACAGTAACACAACTCCATCATAGATTTCCATGTCACAATCAGAAGTGGATAACCACCAAAATTAAGACTCTGCTCTGTGTCTAGTAGAGAAGAGCCTTGATTCTCAAGCTCCAGTTCCTAGATGACTACAGTTACCACCAGCCTGGATGTGGGAGTGTGTTGTCAGAGACAGACAAATTGTCTCTGTCTTTCTTGGAGTTATTCCTCTTTACAGAAATGAATAACCACTGAATGGATTTAGGATCTGAAACTGCATCTTTGGGGAAAGGCTGACCATGTGCACTCTCAGGTAACCTCCTGTGTTCTTCCATCACGACTCACTGGGTATTTAAGCTCTCTCCCAAGTTTTGTACTTTGCTGTGTAATATGCAGATTCTTTTGTGGGTAAAAAACCAACCGATGAGGCTTACTCCGTGCTTTGATACCTGGCAGAAACCTACAGAGTTGACAAAGAGAGACAGCGACCAACCCAGTTCATGGATAATTCATCTCATGCATAACTCATGCCCACAGATTTCATGGATAATTTAGGATAAGGGCTTACAAGATCAGGATCTCACATGGAAGTGAAGTGTCTCTCAGGAACAAAGCTGATGGGAAACTCTAGCTGTGGGACAGAGAGTTTGTGAATGTGGCAACATGTCATTGGCTTGGAGAGCAGAAAATCGTATGGTTCCTTGAATGCTGATATTTCTTAACCTGTCCAAACTCAAAATATGTTTGGCACAGTCCCCTGTCTTTGAGAATGGTCAAAATTGGATCAGTCAAAGGAGATGCAAGTATCCCAAATCCGCTGTAAGCAGGACTACTAATATCCTGAGGCTTGTCCAGAAATCTGGAAAAAAAACCCCTCCTCTGCAGTCCAAAAGCTCAGCTATAGAAAACCGAGAGAATGACACTGCCAAAGCAACTGGATCTTCTCCCAACAGATTACAACAGCAGCTGGGATGTTACCTGAGAGGGTTGCCTTGGGGCTTGAGGACCGATGCAGAAAATGTCAATTGCTCGTTGCACCGGCAGGACCAGCTCACAGACCCCGATATATCTTCTGCTGCTCCAGAGCTGCTCAGACAGAGCAGCAGCCTCAGCTACAACGTGGTTTGATTGCAGCTGGTGGAGACTGACCCAAGACCCTAGTCTCACTTTCTGTGCCAATGTTGCCTGGTTTCCATTCATTTTTCTACAGCATTGGTTGGTATCTCTCATGAGCAGAATGTAGTTAAGCTTTTTTATCCTTATTCATCATTATTACTTTTTTCTTCTCTTCCAAACACAAACCAGAATGGGGTAGTTGATATTTTTCCCGTGGTGTGAGAGCACCATGCCGTGAAGGAAGAAATCTGTGCTCTTACTCAGACTGGGGCCGCACCATGGTAACATGTTTAAACCATGGCTGAGGAAGGTAGACAGCACCCACCTGGAGTCTGGCTCCTTGCATTTGTAGGAGGCAGATCTTAAAGCTCAACTCACAGGCATCAAACATTTAAACAGACCAGTCAAAGACTAAATTATTAAAATCACCCTACGTGAAACGCTTCTCTGCAAGAAGATGAGCACTCTCCTTCCCCGGTTCATTGTCTCTGCGGGGTGTCAGAAATACTAAGGCTCATTCTGCCTTTCCCATCCCCCTTGAGATGCTTGGAACAAGTGAAGCACTCCCAGCTGCCAAGAAATATTGAATATTTATGAATCCCCTTAATCACAGAGGCAGGGACCACTCCAGCCAGCCTAGTTTGGCATGCTTTTGGCCTTGCCTCCTACAGAGGGTTAGAACTTGCTCCCAGGTTTTTTCACCACCCTGGAGCTGGTCAGCAGTCTGTCCAGTTCAGGTGGCAAGCCCTAGCGGCAGCGTCAGGGAGAGAGATACTTCAGTCTGCTCCTGCACTGCCCTTTGGGGGAAAAAATACAAATGAGATTGCCTCAGGATGTACCTCCACAGCTTCAACCTCACGGACAGAGAAGCAGGAAATCACAGGGAAAGTCTCCTGACTTCCGTACCATTTTCTCGCCATCGCTATCCCATTATTGCACTGCATATGATGCTTGCTTCCACCTCCAATAGGAATCCAAGCCCAGTACACCCATCAAAAGGAAGCAAGCAGTGACATTTTTCTTTCTCGTTTTGCTGTGTTTTCCCTTTCCCCAGCTTACAGTAACAGAGGGAACAGGGAGAATTAATCAAAAGAGATTGTTCTTTGGTCAAAATGAAATCCAAATGGGAAGAGCAGTGTTTTTTTATCTTCTTGTGTTCCAGCATGCACAGAAATAATTTTTGAAATTCTTCATAAGCATTTGGTATGAAAGGAAAAGTACTTTTTTTCTTCTGATTGGTTTTGTTGTTGCTGTGGTTTTGGGTGTATGTATTATTTTTTGTTAAACATACTTATTACCTTCAATTAACTGGCTCTGCCACCTAATACGTTCAGAGACTGGTTTGAGAAACCTTCTGAAACCACATACTTTTGACTGATTAAGGCCCTGGTATAAACTCTTCGTGGGTACCTGCAGCCTTCACCGATAAGAGATACGTCAGGGCAAAAGGCAGGTTATGTCCAGTTGAGTTCACCGAGCAAACATATGGCTTTTAAATTTAAACAAATTTAAACAAATTAAATTTAAACAAATTTTTAAATTTAAACAAATTTCCAGGTAGAAAACAGGGTATGAGTCTTGTGCTGTGGTGGAAGGCTGTAGGAGCTTTGGGCTGACCTATTGAACGGCTCTTCTGAGCCGCAGTGGAGCATAGGGCTTCACTGCTCCCCAACAGGCTTTGCAGCAGAGCAGCACCATGCACGCCTGTGAGTTATTTCCAGTGCTCATCAGCATGGACACAAACCCAAGATCTTCTAAACCCATCATACTGTAAGAAAAGCTGCAGTGAAAGTGGTTCTGATCAAGCAGCAACCTGGAAAACTCTCAGCAAGGAATCTCTGTGCAGCGATGCTGAGATGGGTCAATGACTGTTGACCTACGTTAGCCAGTTACCTCACTGCTCTCAGTCCTGAGGCCATCTGGTTTTATGGAGACTTCTCTACACTCGGCATTGGCCTCCCTGGACCCATCGGGAGTGGAAAAGCTGCTCAGATGCTTATTAAAAAAATCTAATGTTCGTAGAAGACTCACCAAAATCCTGAACACTTTTCTATTTGGTCCTGCCTGTCGATTAACATCTTCAAAACACTTTTACAAGGGGCTGAATGCCATCCACCCCAGCTCTGGGGGATTCTGGCAGACGTTGTGGACTGCCATTATGACGTCCTGTTGTTATGTTGGGCAGAATTCTGGGCTCCAGGTTACAAGGGACCAAGTTCTGACCTTGTGTGGTACGAATGCGAATGCCACGTGCCTTCACATTGCACAACCCGAAGGAGAAGGATCTGAGGACTATATATATCACATGCCCTCCCACCACCTGACCAAAGGTGTCGCGGTCCTCTAATCCCCTCTAATCACAGCATGGGAGTTGCAAGTCCATTGGGGAGCACTTGTCTCATCAGATGCTGGAGACACTTGTGGTGTTGTCACCGGATGGGTGTAGCCCTGCTCACACCAAGGCTGTGACAGCTGCTGTCCGCACATGTCCCAGTTCGCTCTAGCACATGGCCAGACATGCAACTGTCTCCCAAAGGGACACCTATATTCTGGTGACATGATATACTGGCTCATGCTCATGGCTGTGGGACACTTGCAAATGTGGGATTTGGGGAGTTTTCGAGAACTCTCTGGGGTTTTAAGTTCCCCTGAGCAGAGGTTGCTCGTCCCATTGATAGCTCTCAAGTGAGCAAAGATCTCTATGATGTCTTACCATGTTGCGCTAACGCTGCTACCAGACTGAGTGAAAAAAATCTGGTACCTCATGTCATGTCAGAGCTACATAATTCTCCAGGCTTGCTGAAGGTATAGCAGAGCCTGGTACACTTCTGTAGGCTCAGGCTTCCTGTCCTAAAACATTTTTTTGCAGCTGTTAAACAGCTTGCTGCATTAAAACCCATGAATGAGTTGAAGTCATTCTTGTGAAGAAATAGGTTGCAGGTTTTTTAGCACTCTGGGAATTGGGAGCAACACTGCTTTGTAAATTAGATCTATGAAATACTTAGCAATATCAAAATTTCATGCGGTACTTTTCTTCAAAGAAGTCTGAGGTGGCTCTGTTCATCAAGCAATTTTCTCTTAGATTGACCTGGCCCTTCAGAATCATGTGGGAGGTCATGTTTGATCCCAAGTTAATTCCTAATGAGATTTCCTAGTTCCCCAAGGGTTTCTACTGACGTATATGAAAAGACAGACCGGACCAGAGCCTTTTATCCGGACATTTCTCAGCTTTGAAGAAGTTTCTGCAATACCAAGCACTGCCAATCACATGTGTTTCTCTAACACGTCAGAACTGGGTAGTTCAGGAGCCTGGATCTGCGCGTGAGGGTTTATTCCTGCAGTGGGTGATCCCCACTGTTGCATGTATTTTATTCAAGAGGGGGCTGGGACAGTCTTGCTGAGTTTTGGCTTTGGGCAGCACTTGCAGGGTGGTGATTGCAGACCTGCAGCTGTGACTCACGTGCGCTAGAATACCCAGGTAGCAGCATGAAATGGGAACCTTGCAATCAGCACGTCCTTGTCATAAATGAGCCAATGATCCTCTGAATGTGGGAGCTTCTGGTGGTGCCGGTGATATTTGCTGGTCTTACCGGTTCATCCCAGGATTGCTTAAGGCTGTCTCAGGTGGTGCAGTGCGCAGATCGCCCTAGTCCCTGTAAAACACAGCTACTGTGGGACAGAACTTTAGGAAATATTTAGCAATGCAACAACAGATCTATGAAACAAGCAGCCCAGATTCAGTTTCAAAATCTCTTCAAACTGGAGATGGGCTAGTGGAGAGAGAAACCCTCCCACCTGGAGCTCACCACACACACCACGCGTGGGGATCCCACGCACCTCACCCACCGAAAGCCCTGAGCCAACTAATGGAGCCCTCCTCTTGGCAGTCGCATCATTTTATAAGGTGCTTTTATTCCTCTGCATGCATTTGTCTTGTTTATTACTGCTGCACATTGGTACAACAGGTCATATGTTTGCAAGGGGCTGCCAAAGATAATATACATCCTGTCATAGTAACAAGATCATCAGAAGGAAAACTGAGGAGATAATAAACCCGCAGGAAAGCTGAAGAGTGAGAGACAAAAGGGGAACAGAGAAGAAGTGACAGTGTTATCTTTGTTTAACACTCCTCTGAGTCACCATTAGTTATTTAAGATGCTCATCTGCTAGCTCCCAGCCCTGTCACATTAAGAGATCCAAGGGGTGGTGGGTTTTTTTCATTGCCATACAAGTTGCTTTGGTCCAAAGGGAGGGGAAGCTTCCATGAATGATGGATGCATTTTGTTGTAGCTCACTTTGGAGGCAGAAGGAGGCGGTTAGCCACAGCACAGGACCATATGGTAGCACATGGGCTTTCTTCTGGGTATGAAAGTTTCTGAGGTGGTTGGCCCACAGAGGTCAGAATGTAAGGACAGTAAGGATAAGGAGGACATTAAGGATGAGGATGGCAGCACCAACACACTCCCACAGCTGGAAACCAAACACTGCGTGGACAAGGCATGGGGCTGGGGGCAGTCTGGGACACCTGCCCTTTGGAGAGGGGTTGTCGAATGGGGGAAAGTAGCTCCAAATCAGCTCCTGTGGCTGCCCAAGGAGTCCATGGGGCAGCCACACGCATCCAGTAGAGAAGGTGCTGTGGGAACTGAGTAGGCAACCAAGGTGTTCTCTCAGAGAGCGTCCAACCTGACTTGTGGCCTGTCCAGACACCTGGACCAGGCGACATTTCTGAGTCATCACTTCTGACATCTTGCTTCTCCTTCACTCCCAAGAACAGATCTTCAAGTCAAGCGGAGTGACCAAGCCATCTGTCCTCCCGCAGGCATCCACGTGCACCCATGTGAGTGTTTGGGAAAGCGCCTCTTCCCTCCGCCTCCTGCTCCTGTCAATTAACCCAGGATCCGGGAGAGTAGCAAGAACATTAATTTAACATACGGGCTCAAAATAGTCAGGACAGCCTCTCCCTGAGGGCTTTGCAGAAAGAAAGGAGGCACCTGGCATGGAGAAGTGGCGAAAAGGGAAGGACGGAAAGGAAACATGACTGGCTGTCTGGCTTCCCGTGATTCGTGTCCAGGGCAGAGGAGAGAGCAAAAGGGGTGACTGGAGGGGCAGAGAGCACAGGCTGGGTGACTTCTCCCCTCGTGGTGGGGCAGCTCTGCAGAGCACGTTGGGCAGAGCAGTATTTCCCTCCTGAGCTCCCCCTGGGAAACCAGAGGCCTGCAAACTGGTGAGGCGTAGGATTGAATAAATTAATGATCTGAGGAAGGTGGATAGGAATCGTCATCTTGCTGGTAAAAAACCCAAGCTACAACAATTGAGGATTTATGGCAGAGGTCAAAGGCTCAAGCCCCTTCTGGACCCAGGCTGGAATCCCTGTGGGCTCACTCAGCCCCGAGCAGCTGCACATTCATTGCCAGCGTGAAGGAGTAGGACAAAAATTATCGCAACCGAATAATTAGCGGCACAGCAGCCAGGAGGGCTGCATAGACAGATAGTGTCGCAGAACAGTTAAACAGCAGATTTTAGCTTTGTCAGGGGTTTTCTGCTGAAGCCAGAAAGAGCAGAGAAAGATCTGAGGCATCAGCTGGGGGAACTCTTCACGTAGCCCAGTCGTCAGTGGCTAATTTGGACCCTGTGTAACTCCTTTTGCACACAGTGCTTGCTGTATAATCTGCTGTATGAGAGCATTTTGGCATAAACAAATTCCAGCGGAAGCTCGCCTACCCTCTTCTCTAAAACCTCTGATAATGGAGGCTGGAAACCACCCTGGTCTGCAGAGCAGCCTGCGCGAGCATTGCTCCCACCAGGTTTCCTTGTGCTGACTTGTGCAAATCCCTGTGGACCCTGAGCACAAGAGATGCCACCAAATAATGGAGCCGCCAAGTGACACCTCTTGCGGGATGGAAAAAGAGATGTGAGAGCTGAACTGTCCCTCCTACAGAGAGGATTTTAGTGATGCCAGGAGGGATCTCACTGCTTGCCTCCAGTGTGGGCTCTGTGCGGTGCCAGCCACTCGTCCTTGCCTGCTTGGCCAGTGGTGTTACTGGCGTAGCCCGCAGGGATGCTGGTCTGCACCATGGCCACCCACACACCGGAGCTGACCCGAGACCCCAGCCCGTTTTGCACGTGCTATCAAACATCTGCTCGGCTGTAATGACTCTCCGTCACTGCCGACCAGGGCTGTATTCGAGGCAGTGACCTCGGGCTGGAAAGCACCGGAGCCCATCGCCAATCTGCTGGACCAGCTGTCGGCCACGGGCAGAGCGGGGCCAGCCAAAGCCTTCCTCCTGCTGCACGCGAGGCTCAAGCCGAGGGCCTGGCACCAGAGCAACGTGGGGTCTTGTGGCTGCAAACACCATCCCTACGAGCCAGGGGCTGCCGGGGGTGGAGGGAGCTCTGGAAGAAGTCTTGGAGACCTCGATGGTCTTGCCTAGCAAAGCCCCAACCTTGTGTGTGGTGAAAAGAAGCAAACAGAAAAACTCCAATGTCCTTTGCTTTTATTTTATGTTTATTTTGTTTTGTGTGTTTATTTTCAAGGAGGTTACCAATAAATTTAATTTCAATACACTTAATCCCCATATATATTTACTGAGGGCAATTAGCTAGCATTTATATTAAATATACACAACAGAGAGTTGAATATACAGTTTATATAGTATAATTAGATATATATGTACACATATAAATAGATGCATAACTCTATCTGCAGTGTGTATTGGTGAGGAAGGACCAGGGTAATGTACCATGACAATATTTATCTCACACCATATTTATACCCTGATAGTTGGAGGAGTACAGGAGGGCTCCACAGGAGCGGTTCTGGGAGCAGCCACAGCAGAGCAGGTGCTGCAAAGGAGACAAGAGAGGCAGGCACAGTGCCAGGGCGATTCTGGGGGGGAATGAAGGGGTTTGGGGACCTGGGGAGGGAAGGGAACACTGCGCAGAGTGGAGGACCCGGCTGCCAACCCAGGGCCAAGGCTCAGGAGCTGCCCTGGAGCAAAAGATTCAGGAGGTGGTTTGGGCACATTTCTGTGCTTTTGCTCGTGGTGTTTTTGTGCATTTTGCTGTAGTGGAAATATTCTGAGAAGCCCTGCGTGTGAGCAGCAAAGCTAGCACAGCGTGACTGTCTGGAGTCAGGGCATGACTTTGCCACGGCATTGGCACCGTGCCCCAAGCAGGAGAAGTCTGTTCCCTTCAGCACCAGGACAGAGCTGCCCAAGACCTGGTCTGGTCTGGTCCGGGTGTGTGAGCAGACGTTGGAGGGGAAGCTGATCTCTGAAACATGAAGGCTGCCAATCTTCTTTCATGTTTTCACCAATATTTTTTCCTGCGGTGAAACTCTTCCTTGTTCGAGCTGGAGTCTTGCTGTTTGAGAGAAAGTGGTGGGGAACCAGCTGGAAGGTTTCCTGTTCCAATTTGGCATCTGGGCTCTGCTTGGAGGGTCCACCAATGTTCCTTGGGTGGAGAGGGTGGTGAAGACCTGGCACGCCATGGTCACACAGTACTCAGCTCACAGAATCACAGAATCAGAGAATCACAGAACTGTTGAGGCTGGAAAAGCCCTCTGAGATCACCAAGTCCAGCCCATGACCCACCACCCCCACAAGGGCCAGACCAGGGCACCAAGTGCCACATCCAGACACTCCTTAAACCCCTCCAGTGACTCCCCCCTTCCCTGGGCAGTGCATTGCAGTGCCTGAGCACCCTCTCCGTGAGGAAGTGTTTCCAGCCCCTCTGGAAGCACGGGATGGCAGCTGGGTTAGAGAACCATGGAGATTTTCCTTTATTTCCCACTGCTCCTTAAGAAGTCCCATGTGAACTGGAGTCTGCCACCATCTCTGTGCCACGTTCCATCAGAGCGAGAAGGGACTTCCGAGTTGGTTTGAGATGCAGATTTTTATAGCCAGGAAACTCTGACCCCCTTCACGTCCTTACGCTAGCATTAGGGCCAGGTACAAGTATTTGAACAATGTGCCTCTTCCAAAACCGCCATTGGTTACCTGCATATAGCATAGCCTTGCACTTTGCAAATTAGGAAAAGCAGGAAAGATTTGCTAAATGTGCAAATTAGTAGTTTATCACTAACAGTAATAAAAACTAGCGCTGCTATTTTCCCTGTTCCACCTATCCGGCCGTCGTTTCCACTCCTGCTGGAACTGCACATCTGAGCGATGAGAGCTGCTCATGCATGTGCCTTCAACGCCGTCATCGCAAACCCCTGTGAGAGAAAACAGCCTTCCCCTTCCTGCATCCAAAAGCTGTGGACCATCCTCAGGTGGACCATTCCAGAGCTCAGCACGTGGCTGAGTTGCTCCCTTGTTTGCTTTAAAAAAAAAGTCAATTTACTTCTTTGTATGCCTTCCACCTGTTCCTCTTTGGCTGCCACCAGCCTGGTTTTTAATCACACGCAGCTTTCGCTCTGCATTGCACAGGCAGTGTTAAAATCCTGCCTGCAGCTAAATGTGGTGTGAAGCTGTGCTGCCTTTGGAAGACTCTCAAAGACCTCACCGTCCCTCCTTACCTATGGACTTCTCCAGCCTTGGCCCAGAAATAAAGGACCAGCTGAATTCTGGGAGCATGTTGCCTCTCGCCTCCCAGCTCTGTCCTGCTCCTCCAGGGCAAAGTAAGCCAGACAACAGCGTAATTAAACCTTCTCCTCACTTAAAGTACTGTTCAGGGAATTTGATTCCCAACCGCTATTTATGGCTATTGATTTCTCCACTTCTTATTACTGCGGTAAGTGACCTGTAACCAGAGTGGCAACTGGTGGGTTTATCAATCTCTTTCAGATAATTAGTAACACAGGAAGTTGGAGAAGGAAATAGATGGTGCAGGTGAGAAAAGTTTGCTTACCAGCTGGTGGGCGCTAGCAGAACCGTCAGAAGAGGCATTTCATGATGCCCAACCTGGAGGAGCCGGCCCTTGGGTGCCACTCCTGGCGCCTGGTCAGGCTCTGGGCAGTGGAGGGGACAATATCTGCCCTGGCCTCCTGTCCCATTGGGAGCAGGTGCCAACTCCTCCCTTTCAAAGATCTTGTCTTTGGTGAAAAGCCCCGTGCGCAGGAGCCCAGCCTGGGGCTGGAAGCATTGGAGGAGAGGAACAAGCACCAGCACCTGCGTGACCGTTGGTGGGACTAAAAAGTAATAAAAGCCCTTTCAGGCAGATCCTGGGTGATATTCCCTGGAGACCAAACCAGCCCTGTTGCCAGTACCTGCCAAGGCAAGGGCTGGTTGGTGCACTTAGAACCAGGGCCAGAGGAATACTTATCTTTTTGGCCTGTTTCCTATTGAAATGTTGCTGCAATTGACTCCTGCCAGAGGAGCCAGACAGATCGTGGCCGTTGTTCAGACCCCGGCAGATCGACCCGCAGAGCAGGACTGGGTGCAGGGGTCCCTGAGGGGCTGCTGCGGAGCGAGTGCCTGGGGTTAGGTACGTTGATCTCACGCTGTTTGTTGTTAAAATGCTGTAAGCCAACTGGGCAATCTGAAGATGATTAAATGAACCAGTCCTGCCAGAGCAAATGCAGAGCATTTATGAGCGAGACGGGAGCAGCAGGTTACCTGCAGGTCTGTTTAAGGCCCTCGTGATGCCCCTGCCCCCTCCTGCGCTGGGCACTGACCCACGTCGTTGGAGCTGGAGGAAAGGAGACTTCAAGGGTGCAGAGGGTGGCTGGAAATTGAGAGTTAAAAATGAGAATTAAACCTCTGTCTCCTCGAGATGGGGACAGGGCCTTACCCCCAAATAATCCCTTTGCTGCTCCTAGCTGACCTCTTTCCCATGCAAATAGCTTTTCTACGGAAGGCTAATTCATTCTCTCAGCTAAAAATGATCATTGCTGTGAGAAAGTGTTCTGGGCGTGAATGCTTTCTGCAGCAAATAGCAGCATTAACAGGTTCATTTTCTCCCAGCAATGCTATCAAAATCTCTTTAAGCTGTTTCCAGAGCGTACCACAGATGCACTAAACCCAGCCTGCAAAATACGTGGGAGATGTGATCGCAGTCAGACCTCCCGCCTCAGCCTCAAAACCCGGCTCAACCCCTTGCCGAGGAACATCCATGCCTGATGGCTGCAAGTGTCTGTGTTCCCCCCTGCGATGTCCCAGGAGCGTGTCCTGGGGCTGGCTCCATTTCTTAGGAAATGTGCAGGAATTTTCTGTTTGTGCACAGAGGGACGTGCAGAACTGCCTGAGAACAAAGTGGTTTCCATTTGTCTCTCAACGACACATACGGTTTTAACTCTGAGTCTCCAAGCACTGACTGGCGTAAGCCTTTATCTTCGGACTCTTCCCAGAAATGGAAGGAATAAGTAGTTAAAGCCTTGAAATCACCTGGTGGATCATTGCCAAAACTGGGAAAGAAACATGAGCTGTTGATCCTCTGCTTTAGCAAAGCGTGGCTCGTTGCTGCAGTTACCGGTGCTGGAGCAGTAATGCAGGCTTGTAGGTGCAGTGCTTCAGCTCAGTTAGGGGTTAGGAGCTGTGTTATGGACTGTTACAGACTTGATTTGGGGCAAGTTCCAGCTACTTGTTAGACTTCTTGTCCAAAGGGTGACATTTTTCCAGGGACCCAGCGGCCTTTGCACAAGCTCTAGCCTCAGCTTGCGGGGACAACGTATTAGAGGTTTCTTCTGGCTCTGGCAGAAGCGTGGAGATGCAGATGTGGCAGTCAGGTTTTGAAGCAAGAGGGATGACAGGGCTGAGCAGCATTTCACTCAAAGCAGCCGCAGCCGCGAGGCTGTGCCTTCACAGAGCCCAGGGATGTGCTGAATGCAGCAGCTGGTTCTGAGCAAACGCTACCCAAAGGTCATCAGCGATGCTCCCTTTGCAAAAAAGCCCACACGCCTTCCCCATGACAACCTGTTATATGCTCAAAGGAAAACAATATTGCTCTTATTTTTTATTCTTTGCTTTGAGACTGAATTGCCTCTTGCATCCAGCGAAGCTGCTTCTTTTGCATCGTAAATCCAAATCATGACTTTTTTGGCTGATGTGAATCAATCCTTCCGTGGGCTGAAGGAGTCATTTTTCTTGAACCTGTAGTGCTCTGCCAGCATACGCTGGGGAGAGCTGGCTGAGCTTCCTTGGCATCGCTGGGGATGACCAGCAATGGGGAAAATGGGAGCACTGGGACCAGATAACCCTCCTCTAGCTCTGGTTTCAAATCACAGTGATGCAAACCTGGGGTAACAAGGCAAGGAAGCAGGAGCTGCAATTCCTCAGCCATGGAGAAAAAGAGTAAAAGAAGGTGGAGAACCCATGTCTAGGAAGGGGTAACACTCAGATCTTCCAGGGAGCCCTGGAAATGACCGTGTTTTGCCATGGCTATGCTTTGTTTCATCAATCTCGTCCCCTCTGCACTCCTCAGGATCTGCCTCCTCTGCCCTGCTCCCCTCTGAAAGGCACCGGAATAAGAACTAAACGTCTGCAAGTTGGTCTTGCTAAGTGCTCTTTTCCATGTTTCTGCCCTATTCTTCCTCCAAGCTGGCTGAGGTATTGGTGCCCAGTGAGGTCCCAGCGGGGCTGTGTCCCTGCCCCATGGCCAGAGAGGTGCGGATTGCCTGCTGGCGCCAGGCACGGCGCGGGCTCGACGGCACCGTGCCAAGAGCCGGGCTGCGGCTGGGACAGACAGGGCAGAGCTGAAACTCCCAGGAAACCCAGGACATCTCAAATTGAACACAAAAGAAAGCAGGATCCAAGCCAGAATTATGGCACAAAGACTCCGAAGGGGGGTTTAATAGAGACGTGTCTCTGTCTTCAGCAGCGTCCACCTGGCAGGAAAGCAGCTGGAGGCTGAAGACAGGACCAAAACCGCAGAGTGCTGAGCACGGCCCCTGGGGCTGGGGGAACGTTTAATCGCCCCTGATCTGAGGGGAAAATTGACTCCGGGGCATGCCAAGGAGGGAGTAAACTGGAGAGTCAGGACTTACTCCTGCACACATCACACACCCCGTCGACCAGCTTCGGCAGTCCGCTCAGGCTCTCTTAGCAGCAAAAGCAGGAACGTTGCTGTCCTACTTTGCAGTGATGTTTTGAAGAAAAATTTGTGTTTCCCTGGGGAGAGGGGCTGGAGGAAAACCTGTTCACCAGAGTTTAGCCACCCGGCTGGTAAATGGCATGCTAAGGAGCCTGAAACTGCCGTCTCCTGGGAGAAGCTTGCCTTTTTTTCCCTCCTTTTTTTTGCACGGAGGAAAAACTATCAAGATAAATTCGTGGATATAAAATCAAAGGATCTTTGGTAACCTCTTCGACTATTAAAGCAAAATAACGATAATAATGAGCACTGCAGCTTCACTCATCTCGGAAGATAAAAAAATAGAAAAGTCAGGCCAATTTCTTTTTGCTTGCCAGCAGATAAGAGCCTGACCCAGATTGGCAGAGCTCAGTTTCCTCCGCAGCTCTGATTTTCTAGGGGTGAGGCTTAGTTCTGGCTCTCAGACCCCAAACCCCAAGGTCACAAACCACAAGCAGAGCTGCCAGTCGTTTGCACGTCCTGTTGGGCTGTGGGCTGGGAGGGCTGGAGGGGTTTTGGTCAGGTTTTTGACAGGGAACGCCATGCTTAACTCTCCTGCTTTCGATGCAGCTGATTTTTTTTCTGCTAATCTTCCCATCAGGCTCACAATGAGAGCTGCTGGTTTTTGAACTCACAATGTGGCAATTTATTCAGGTGGCTAAATAGAAGGGAGGGGAAAAAAATGCCCAGCTCCAAGTTGTGAGCGGGAATTGCAGCCCGAGGTATAGAGAAATAGCGAGTAAATGCTGTGGAGAGGGCAACGTTTGTGCTATCGCTCCTGCAGCCATAATGCCTTTTCATTAATTATATCTACAAGTAATTTCTGCCAAGCCTTATAGTCTAGTATTATAAAAAGTTCCTTTTGTCACTTTTTCCCCCTTTTTTCTTCACCACTGTGAAATGGCGAGTTAGATGGAACAGGGTAAAATAATGTGATCTGACTGAATAATGAATCAAGAGTAATGAATTTTTGCTAATGTAAATGATTACGTGGTAATTGCTTTAATAATATAAAATTATTTTCTGCTACAAACTATGATTAATGATACCAACTGAGCATTCGAATCATGTGCCTTGCTTTTTGTAAGTTTGGTGATTAAATAACGAATATGATGGTTTACTCTTAATTTTTCTATAGGCAGTGATCATGGGCTAATTGATTTGGGCACGCGGGCTGAGCAAACCTACGGTTTTATGCACGGAAACTCTTAGTCACTTCTTGACTCCTCATCAACAAAATTAAAAGGAGCAATGGCTTTTTTTCCATGTCATGAACTTGTTCATTAGTTATGCTTTAAGGGTAGTGAGGTGTGTAACGGTCCTCCCAGAGACTGGAGCCAGGGATCTGGTATTAGGGCGAGATGGAGAAAGGCTGAGCAGCGTCCCGTCTCAAAGCCTGGCGACAAGGCAAGAAAGAAGAAGAGGAGTTTTTTCCCCTCCTTTAGGGGGGAAGCAGTCCTACTTTGTAGATGTTTCATTCTTTCATTCTCACAAGACCTTCTGGGGCAAGGAGACCTCACTGCCCCGCACCCTGACTTGCACCCCGCTTCTGGCAACCATTTCCACACCTCTGAACTATTTGTCTCTTTGGCGACAGAGACGAATAATTGGTGGCCTCCCCGCCTTTGCAGGACGTTAATGAAGCGTTTAATCATTTGGTGTTTCTTTTGCTATGGCTTCTCTTTATTTTAGTTTGCAGGAATCAGAGAAACACTCGAGCGTGGAAAAAGGTGGCTATTGAACGTCTGTGTCTGCTATTTGCCCCCATGATGGGGAATTAATCGCCTTTTGATTAATGAGCCCTTCAGAGCTGTGCCTCAGCTGGGACTGAGGGAAAGGAGAGGGAAAGGGGAAGAAAATCAGCTGCTCTTCTCTAACCTTCGTGTTTTCTGGGATGCCAAGAAGGGGTTAAAGAGCCAAAAGCCAGTGGTGCTGTGGCAATTGTGGGAAGAAAAGGGGGATCACGTAGTCTTGGTGTGTGTCAGAGGAGAGAGAGAGAAAAATCCAAGCAGCAGTTTAATTTTATGAGTGCTTTCACGCCCCTTGAATGGAGAAGGGGAAAATGATTTAATTAAAAATATATTTACTTTTAATGCAACCATCAATATTTCCATTCGTGCTGACTGTTAAGAGGGTTTGTGTGTTTGCATGTTTAAACACTTCTAGGCTTTGCCACTCACCTGCTCCTTCTCCATCAGCCCCTCACGCATGCTCACCCATGCCCCATGCACACCCATCCAGCCCCCCGTGCCTTCCCAGGCTCGGGGCAGGGGTGGGTTTTGGCAGTTCCCCAGAAGGGGAGCATTAGCAGTCTCCCTCCCCTCCAGGTCTAGCTCTGTCAGCTCTGGATTTGAGGTCTCCTCCAGTGTCCTCCACCCTGTGACTGGGGCGTTTTGCAGCACTCAGCCTTGCTCGGTTGATTTGGGAAGTACCAGCCAAGAGCAGGACCCTGGCGCACCCCGATCCCCAGCGCCGCTGGGCTCCTGGGCTGGTCGGGGTGTCTGCAGAGGAATGGGTACACAGGGCCGACCTCGCCCTGCTGGGTGAAGGTGCTTCAGGTGCAGAGCCCAGGCAAGCCAGGAGGCATGAGCATCCCCTAAACACTAGAGCCAGGAGCTGCCCCTCCTTCTCTTTCCCAGATAATTGGAAAATGGGAGGATTCAGGGATTTTGGCAACAACACGTGAAGAGCTGTACAGTAAAGCTCCAGCAGCCCTTCTGATTTGTATTCCTTCCCACTGTCAGAACACTTCCCCGTTACCCATTTGCCTTTCTTGTTCCTACTCTACACAGGTGGATTTAAAGGATTTCTCCACAATAGCCTTTATATCTCCTTGCCGGGCACTGCTCAACGGCGACAGGGCTTGATGCGGCTCCGCTGCCTGGGTGTAGCTTTGCCACCGACCACACGAGGACAGCGGCTTTGTGTGAAATGGGGCTGGAGGAAGGTGCGTTTGGGAAACAAAAAGTTTGGCTTTTGAGTGAAGCAGGTAGCTTTTTTTGTCGGTGTGACCTTGGAGCTCAGCCACCACACCGCTAGAAATGGCAACGCTCGCTCAGTTATCATCCTTCTTTCCAAAGAAGGCCTGATCCCCGAAGACTGGCAGCAGCATTCCTTATCTCTAAGACTTGGACTGTACTGGTTTGGTTGGTTTTATTTTGTTGTTTATTTCGTTGTTAAATACTTGCAAGGCCTCCAGGAACAAGCCCTACTTTCCACAAGGCTGAGCAGGTCGGTCTGACGATTTTCAGCCCTGATTTTTCCTTTCTCCTGGTTGTTGCAGCCTGGGAGGATGTTCTGGGTGGGGGATCTGGGTGGAAGCCCGAGCCATGGCGTGAGGTCCTGCAGGACCCAGGCGGGCGATGCCAGCAGGGTCCCAGCTCCTGACCCTGCCGGTGCCGCAGAGCCAAAGGCAAAGCAGCAGCTCTGTCTCCCTTTATTGATGCAGCTCATGGCTTCATTTCCACTCTCATATTTCAAGTGGAAAATTTAGTGAAAACAAAAAATTAGCAGGACATTCCTAGTAGAGTAGCAACAAGCAGTACAATCTATTAGCAACAGCCTTTTTTTGGTGCATGCACAGTTATTGCTCAGCGTATGTTTACAGCAGAGCTGCTAAAGGATAGAGCTGTCACTGAGATCTGAGAGACTGTGAATCTTCCTTCTCCTGGCAGGTTTCTGGTCGCAGCCCATTAGAGTGGCCCCATCACTCCGCGTCTCCCCAAAGGAGAAGGCTGCTCCACAGCCTGTATCCTCCAGTGAGACGCAAATGCAATTTACTGATTTTTCTGAAAATGCTGTTGAAACGATATTAATCCCTGGCTCCACATGAAAGATCAAAAGAGCCAGGGAGGCAGCGCTGGGCACGGAATGGAAATCATGCTCGGCAGAAAGAACAGAATTGGAAACTTCCTGGCGGAAATACCCGTGTATTTAATACCAAACCCAGCGGCAGCCAAAGTTGCCTTTGCTGGACTCAAACCATTGAACAGAAACAAGGACAGAAAGCCCCAGAGGGCTCCTGTATTTCACTCCCCTGTCCAGAGGAGGCTTTTTCTGAGCCATTTCTAAAACAATGCTGCAGTCAACCCTTTGCCTTTTATTGCCACAGTCTGTTCCACTTCTCATCAAATACAGCCCTGGATCTTTTTCTGCCGAGCTGCTGCCCAGCCCGTTGTCGCCCATCTGGTGTTTGTGTGAGCGACGTGCCGTTGAGCCGCGCTCTGGTGCTCCCTGCACTTTATCAGCTTTATAGGATATCTCAGGCCCTTTCTCCAGTTTCCCGTCACTGAGTCTCAAATCTGGTCTAAATTTGGTTTCATGTCCTCCAAAGTGCTGGTAGCCTTTCCTGGGGTGAGCCCTCTGCAGATCTAATAAACATCTCCCCTCTTCCATCATCCAGGAGGTTAACTGAAATATCAAATCGAACCAGATCAAGAGAGACCCCTGTTAGATGCATCCCTCCTTTCTGACAGGGAACCATTGATAATCCCTCCATAGGTACAGCCCAATTGCTGTAGGGACCTGTTTCCCAGTGTGCTGATGAGAATGTAATGGGAGACAGCTTGAGAAGCCTTCCTGAAGTAAAGACAGATGACATCTCCTGCATCTTCCGCACCATCAGCCCTGCCACCCCATCACTGGAGGAAATTAGATTGATTTGACCCAATTTGGTCTTCACAAATTCATGTTGGCTGTTATTCATTATCCCATGTTCTTCCAGGTGCTTGCGTAGGCTTTGTTTGCTCTCAGTATGCTACTGAACAGTAAGAGGTAAACTCATTCACTTCCCTCCCCTTTTGAAAAGGCAGATGTTGCATCTACCCTCTTCTACATTTCTGCATTGTTATCTTCTCAAATATTGCCGTTTTGGCTCCAAAGTTGTGTTTGGTAGTTCTCAACATGGCCAGGGATGGAGCTGGCAAGGTGCAGCTCATTCAAAACCGCCTGCCTTAGCTAAGTAAGCTCAAAACTCTCCTGTCCCTTCTTAGCCTGCTGTCTTACTCCTCAGTGTTAATTGTGTCAGACACTAACTCATGGTTGATCTGTTTAGTAAGGACTAAACTGAAAGAGGCTTTAGCCTTCTCAGCACTGTCTGTCGATATCTTTCCTTTTCCAGCCACTCTGACATTTTCAAATGAGGTGGGTTTTTTTGAAATTAAAAATAACTTTTTCTGCTGTTTTAAATTGTAAATCAATTTCTTCTAAAAAGTAGAAGCATTTTAATAACAAGGCTGCAAAGGCTGAAAAATAATGCTTTGAAATAGCCGAAGCAAAATGTTTTTTGCTACTTGAGATCAATTCTCTTGGGAATAACTATTAATGATTGTTCCAGAAATTGCTTTTTTTGTCCCTGTTTGAGAAAGGGGAAAGATTCACCCCCCTCGGATTCTCGTAGTTTTGTTTCATCAGTAAACAGAAGCGCCATACTTGCCTTGCCATGCATTAGCTCAACCAGAGCATTCAGTGCCACTGCAGCAATTTCCCCGCAGGATTTCTCCAGGCCAGAAAACTCTGGATTCTTACACAGCTCCAACTGTATCAATAGCAATCAGTGCCACCAGTCTGAATCCACAACAAGGGAAACTTGGATGGGTATTGAGCAGAAATGTGTCGTCCCACGCACAGCATCTGAAAGCTAGTTTTAAATGCAAATAGGATGGGGAAGACTATGGAAATTCAATAGCGAATGTTCTTTAAGTTTCTTTCCGTACAGCACAGATCATTAGTTATAGCTCTTGCTGCCCAGAGACCTCTGGCATGAAACAGAAACATGAAACTGGATCTTTCTGATTCTCCCAGGTTGAAGTCAGTGCCATCACATGCGATGCCATGTGAACCTACTCACGTGTTTCAGCTCCATCTTAGGAAAAGATGATATTCCTCATCCCCCCATCCCATCAGAAGATCATTCCAGGAGCCTGTCACTCCACTTAAAATGTCCTCCTGACTTCCAGTGTGAATTGATTTGTGGCCCAGCTCCTCTTATGCAAACATTGTCCTTTAACTTAAGTAGCTCGTCTTTCCTTGTGTCTGGGTGATGGATGGAGCGAGAGCATGTTTGCCATTTCAGCTGTCTCCCACAACAGCTGCTACTTCGAGTGAGAGAAGGATGGCGGTTATCTGTATAAACAGCTTTCTGTAGGAAGTGATTGTTTCCAAAAAGCAATGATCAACTTTGTAAAATCAACAGCTAAGCACTTCTAGTGGATTGGGGCTTTTCACTGGAGGACTGAGTCAGGAGGTTCTACCCAAAGAAGATGATAACTTTTCTTAGTTAAAGTTTGTTTATTTTCATTTAGTTTTGGCTGAAAAGCCATCTTAAATAGAGAAAAAGAATTGTTTTTGTAGGAGAAACCTCCAGGTTGTGCATCCTACCTGGATGTGAAACTCAGATTCAGGGTCCTGGGGTCAACCCCTGCATCTACCGCTGGTGGACGGATGACTTGGAGCAAGTCCTTTGCCCCCTGCCTACATTTCCACATCTGGAAAGCAGGAAGAGGGTATTCATCCAGTTCAGGAAAAAGGGGCTAAAAGAGGCGGTGGCGTTGTTCGACCAACCATCAGAAATCCAACGAGGTGGGAACGACAGCCACAAGCAATCCTGTGCAGAGGAGAGGGACAAAGCTGAAGCAGAAGAGCCCCAGTGCTGTTCAGGGCACGGGGTGGGAAGGTGCAGGGACCCTTGAACAGGACACCTGGATGTCCTGTCCCATAACTGGCCACCAAGTTGCTGAATTTCACTGCAACGGTTGTTGGGGCAGGTGGAGCATTGCACTGGCAGGCGCAGCCGCGAGGGCCGACGTTGATGACTCTTTGGCCTCTGCTGTTCCCCCCCAGCTCTGCCTCACGCACGGAACAGGCGCAGCGTGTTCCAGAGGTGACGGACACCCCGCTGCTGCCTGTGCTGATGTGCCAGAGGCGGGGGAGAGCGGGGGAGGTCTTCGCCTCAACAACTGCGGCGCAGCCGTTTCCCAGGAGCATCGAGGAACAAAGTCTGTTGTGGAGGGTACTTAAATCACTAATTAAAGCTGTTACCCTCTGGATCACACTAGCACGGCCTCTTCTGGAAGAGAAGGATCATCATCTTGTTTTTCTGTCTCGCCTCTTTCCTTTCACTTTTTCCCCATCATCTGTGATGCCTGGGATTCATCCCTTTATCCTCACACACGTCTTGCCTAACTCCCATGGTTTAAAATTAATATAATATTGATCGGAAGGGTTTGGAAGGATTGCAGGTCATTTGCATTCTCCCGTCCCTCTTCATTTCTTCCCCAAGCCTGTCTGGACGAAGTTTGGCAGCTGGAGCGAAGGAGGTCTGGTTGCTATAGCTACCAGCACTGCCTTCCTCCCGGTGAGGAGGAGGAGAGCGCAGGACTTCAGAACAAATCCATTTTGCACAAACTTCTGCCTTTGAAAGTCAGCCAGGGGCTCTGTGACACCCTCGGGTCACCCTTCTCCTCGGTCCTCCCCTCTGGCAGCAGAACGATGCTGGGGAGGAGGAACCACCATCTCGCTCCCTGTAGGCAAGGAGGACCTGGCTGCACATCTAAGGGTGGGCAGCATCTCCCGAAAAGTCCTGCCTGACCTGTCTAGGACTAGGCACCTAACTCAGAGGCTACTTCTGTCCTGGAGGACATATTTGCCACGGGGGTAGTTAATAGGTACCTGGAGCCCTTTGGGACTGTGTACCTTCCTGGGGCTGGCAAGTCTGACCTGGCTCCCTGGGGTGGCCAGGAGGGTTGTACAACATCGCAGATGACACTGAACACCCAAGTGTGGGGTGATGATCCTGGTTTTTTTTTGCTTTTCCTGCTGGTTCCCCAGATCAGTACAAAGGACTGAGCACTGCACTACCCCCCCTGCGCCCCAAAACCTGGGGTTTCATCTCCCTTTACACTATGGAGGGTACAGAACTCATGAGGAGGAATAGATCGAGTAGGTCTTGTATAACACGGACTCCCTTTGTTTCCAGGCTACTCTGGGTTGTCTGTAATTATGTCTAGGGATGCATGCCATGATAATTGTTGATTATTTGCAGCTCCTGTGGGACTGCTTCCTTGTGAAAGAAAGGCAAAGATCCTGCACGTAGCATAGACAAGAAAGTCAGATCAGCAGCATATTTCTGGAACGGGCTCAAGAACTGAATAAATACGTGAATAAATTAAATAAATAAAAGGTGTGGGGGAGCGAGTGAGATGGCCTTGTCGTGTCAAGATAACTGTACCTTGTCCCCCTGCTCTGCAAACTCTGTTGAGCAGATTTATTAGTTTTAATTAACAGGAGGGGGAAAAAAAAGGAACTGGGAATACATCCAAATTCCAACTCACAAAATCACGGCTCCTTCCTCAAGATTGAGAGAGAAAGAGGGTGAATGACCAGAATAATAATCAGAGAAGAGATCTGGGTGCCAAGAAAGCCATTTCTCTGCCCAGCCTTTGCACTGGCTCCTAGGAGGAGGGGAAACTTGTTCAAAGCTGAATGGGAAGTCCTGGTAGGGTCAGAGTTTACTGCTGGAGCGTGTATAAAGTTCGGAGTGGGGCTGACGGAAGCTCCTATCAAAACTCGTCTTTCAGCAGAAGACTGGAGTGGGGCTTAAGCTTATGTCTATGTGTGAAGTACTGTTTTTCACAGAAAACATGATTTATTTATTTTTTCTCTGTAAGTCCTCCTCTCCAAGAATGAGTGTTTTGAGGTCAGCCGGTGGCTGATGTACCCTCCGTGGGCAGTGACGCTGTGCATGTGTGCCCCTGCTCCGGACCAGGCTCCTTTGACAAGTTCCAGCATCCAGGGCACGATGAGGGGAGGCCACAGTGAGGTAGTGATGTTGTGTGGCATTTCAGAACACCCGTATTTCCCTTTTGCTGTTTTCCAGCCCTGGTTTGCAAACAAATCCAATATCTCAGGGAGGTTTTGGAGCCTGTTGTGGAGGCACAGCCTGGCTGAGGGTTCCACGTTGCTGCTGGAGATGCCTCACATGGCCGGCTCCCCAAGGACCAGCCGATGGTGGGAGGATCCGAGTGCACATCATCCTGCAATCTTGCAGAGATTAGTGCTGCTGGTGGCTCTTCTGCCCCTTGCCATGACATCCCTGTGATATCGTGGCCAACCCCTGTCACAGGGACATGTGCCCATACGGCCTTGGGCACTAAGAGATGTGATTTTCGTAGCGAAACAATATCAGTTCTGATATCCATGAAGTGCGCTCATGAGAGAAGGGTATTTAACTGGAGCGTTTCTTAGTCCCAGTGGCATAGAAGAGTTGAAAAAATAATAAAAAGTCAACTTTCAGTCCAGAAAATCTTGACAGTTCGAAGCATCCAAAAGAAAACAAGTGCTTCCTTTTATTTATTAGGGGTTTTTTTTCCTGTTGGCATCAAGTCAACACTTCCTGCCAAGGGTCTGATGAGGATGAAATACATTTTCTCCCTGTCAAAATGGTCTGAGGGAGCCCTGGTCTGTAAACATGTCCCTCCCTCCTGCACGGTGCAGCACAGGGCAGAGCCCCCTGAGAAACTACTTGTTCCAGGACCGGCAGGAGTGCAGCCTCGTTAGCCCAGCATGTGCATCAGCTCGTTAGCCTTGATGAGTAACCAAGAGCTAAGCTATCCTTGTACTTCTCCTGCAGATAGTGCTGTGGTATATCCTGATCCAGGGAACTTGCCTGTTGCCCGGTTTAGAAATTACCTTTAGAGCCTCTGCACCATCAGCTTGTCCCTCTGACGAGGCTGAACCTCTTCATGTGCCCTGTGAAGGTCCTGAGATCTGCAGGGAGCTGAAAGACAGCCACAAAGCATAGACTGGGAAGGAAAATGGGCTTTAGTTTTTCTCCCATATTGAAGTTGTTACCTTTCCAGTTTTCTTTCAGCCCATTAGGAACAATTTTGGACGAAGAGCTGGGAATAATGGACTTGGATCTGGATGCCCACGGCTCCCGAGTTCAGAGGTACTTGGACCACAGGTTGTTCCTCTGTCCCATCTCTGCCCTTTAAAGACGTTCATTAAAAGGGTTTCACGGGAAAACATAGTGTTGCTCTCTAGGAAACAGCAGCTAGAACATTTTATCTTTGACTTCCCTAACTTCAACAAGTCCCTCGGGGAAGAGCACAAGCAGGTTTTATTAAAAATAAAAAACCCTTGTGGAGAGGACTAACTCTTTGTCTTCCGAATTCAACAGGAGCTGTTGGAGATAGTGAAGACGCTTCAGCTAAACTCTTGGGGCAGAGCGGGACATAAATAAACAGTCCTAATAAAGGCTGGAACAACCCATCACAGTGATGACCACACAGGGGCCCTAAGGCCACAGCCAGGTTTGATCCATCTTCTGGCCAAAATGCTGTGAAAAGCAAGAGTTCCCAGGGAAAACATGGCATGACATAGCACCACTGTGAAAACTTGCCCCACAGGAAAAAATCCAACTGAAAACCAAGCAGAGAGCTGCATTCTGGCCCTGGGTTGAAGATTAATCACTTGCTTCATCCTCATTTCATTGAGTTTTTGCGGCTGGCGTGGCAGAGAACACACATGACGAGCTGCTGTGGGAAACGCTGTTCCAAGGGTGGCTCCAGGGGCGCCGCAGGCAGAGCACTCTACATGAGGCAGCAGAAGAGGGTTGCTTCTGCTCGAAGTACATCTGACTACGTTGACTTGCAGGCCAGAAAGGTGCAAACTCCAACTGATGGTTGCCCTCCAGCTGGGAAATCTAAAAAACTTTTTTTGTGCACTTATGTCTAGTACGAGCCAAACCTCTAATACCTGCCATCTTTTCTTCAGTTAGAAAACCAGATACAATTTAAACTGGACTGAGATTTTTGAGGAGTTTGTCGCAACCCAATTATCTCCAAGTTCTCATACCATCTGTGCTTGAAATCTGCCCAGGTATGCTGTAGCTTGACAGTGGAAAGGTGACAAATAGACACAGAGAAGGTGTGATTTTACAGCCTTATTCCTCCAGGGAAGCAGTCCAACATGGACTACTAGAAGAGGTCAGATCTTGGGTCTGATGGCATATGTTCAGATTACTTCATCAGAGGTCTATTTGAAACATTTCCACGGATGCTGCTGGCAGAAAATTGATCTTTTTTAAAAAAACTAAATTATGTTGTTTTTTTCCCACTTGAGAAATGTTGACACTGTGTCAAAAAAAAAAAAAAGCCCCAACCAAAAATACAGGCCAACAACAAATGTTGAACAAATAGAGATATTTTCACTTTGGAACCCAAAATCAAAATAGATCTGTTGAAAACAGAAATATTTTCATATTCACAGCACTGCTTGCAATTTAAACTCACATCGATTGCTAATTCCATGGCCAGACCATTGGCAAAATGCTTGACAGGCAGCTTTGGACCAAACCTCCAATGAGCAGCTTGACCACATCGCTGGCTTTGGGGTCCCTCCACGTGCAGCGTCGAGGTTTTCTTCCTGGCTACACGAGACAGTTGCTGTGGTGTGTTCTGGAACACGTCAGACGTTCCGGACACCCATTTACCCTTCGTTTCAGAGCAATCATTTATTGACTGCATTGGAGGACAATCTTCAGAGTCAAGGAGGTGCCACAGAATCACAGAATCACAGGATGTTGGGGCTGGAAGGGACCTCTAGTGATCCTCCAGTGCCACCCCCTGCCAGAGCAGGGTCACCCAGGGCAGCCCCACAGGAACGCGTCCAGGCGAGTTGGAAAGTCTCCAGAGCAGGAGACTCCACACCCTCTCTGGGCCAGGTCTCTGTCACCATCACAAGGAAAAAGTTTTTTCTAATGTTTTTGTGGAACCTCCTATGTTCCAGCTTGTACCCTTTCCCCTTGCCAGTGGTGATGTTCATGTCTCTCCTCCCTGTTGTCCACCCCTGAAAGCATCAAAAAAAGCCCTGTCCATCCCTGAAAGCCGTGGTGGCCCCGCAGCTGCTTGGTGACTGAAGATGCGCGTGTTGGGGCTGTGCTGGCTGGGGAGCTGGACTCCTGCTTCCAGGCTTGGCATTGGCCCAAGCTGGCAAGCTCAGCGCCATGAGGCTCTTTGCCTCCATTTTCTCCTTGTTGGCGCGTTTTGGCAAATGGAGCTCCGGGGGGAGGAACAGAAATCCCCGCTCCACTGCGAGGGCTGGCGTTGGGTCCACAGCCTCCTGCACCCAGCTCACTGTGCTGGCCTGGAGAGGGCCGAGTTGCTCACGTGTAAACATCCCGGCACAAAGCCTCCTCAACAAGGAAAAGGGGAAAAGAAAAATCAAAACAGAAAGAACATGAAAAATTAATAGCGTTTTAGACTATTACATTTTCCGGGCCTTGCTGGATTGTGGCTTTCACTCTTCAATCAATCACGTTTCAATTGCGCTGATTAATTTCCCAAACTACCTCTCTGGCTGGCTTGGACGCATACTGCGCTCTCGCGAAGCCGAGAGCTGGTGGTGGGGGTGCTGGCAGGGCTCCAGCCTGCCCGCCTGAAACCCACCCCTTGGGGTAGCAACTTCCCCGCTGCAGCCCTGCTGCCACTCTTCACTGCGGGACCGAGATGGATCGATGCTCCCGAGATGCATCGATGCTCCCGAGATGCATCAATGCTCCCGCACACAGCGCCCGCTGCTGCCAGCCCTCTCCTGCAGCCGCCTCCTCTCCTTGCCCCGGCTGCCCTGTCCTCAGTGGATGGCCGGGGGCTAAGGAGAGCACTTTATTGTGCCTAACGAGGCGCTTTGCCCGTCCAGCTAGAGAGCGGCCAGCTCAGCCGTGGATTGTCTTTGGGTTTTTATTGCCCAGCGGGAGGAGAACGGGGAAGGTCTTTATGTGATTTGAGAGAAAGACAAAATGCCTTAATAGCAGCCGGCACTGCCTCTCTCGGACCCAGGGGACCCTCCAGCAGCCTGGAATAATCATCATAAATAAAAGGGGACGTTTCTAGTGTGCAGCATGGGCCGTTAAAACAAGCCCTAGGGTGGAAGGGATGTCTTAAAAACAAGCTTTAGAGGATGTTTCTCTCCGTTTCTCTCCTCATTGCCCCTCTAATTCTCCTTCCTTGCATGGTGGAGCAGTAGAAGGCTGGCACAGCTCTCCTTTCTCCCAGCCTCGATTAGCTTGACAAGCGCATATATATCTCTTTATCTTTACTTTTCTGCTTCTGTGGCCTTAGGGAGGGGACTCCCATATACTTAGGCTCATGCCTGGCTTTCTAGCCTAGTAAAACTGACTAAAGGGTGCGTTCAGGCTTCTCAGTTCCTCTCCACTGAACACAGCCCGACGTCATCTCCTCCAGCAGCTTTACCACAAGTCTTTTTGTGGCTTGGTTGTCCCAAGTGCACTTCTCCGGGTGTTGCGGGGCTGTGTGGGCATCCCTGCCTTGGGTGGGATGAGAAATGCAGATTTCTATCCCTATGGTGCAGGGTGAAAGGCAGAATTCACCAATCTTCACAAGAAAGAAGAGGTGAGTGGGGAGGGATGCAGATTTTCCTAACGAGGAGGATGCAGGTCCTTCTGCAGCGGTGATGTCTGAGGCGGACGCATCAGTCCCAGGCTCCCGGCACTGAGCAAGCAGGCAGCATCAAAACCAAGTCAGAACCAAGGTTTTTGCTAAAGAGCCCCTCTGTGTTGACCAGCCCTGGCAGCAACAGTGGGTGGGGAATGGTGTGGCAGAGCAGAGCTCCTCAGGAGAGCATCCCCTACCCAAGCCCACAGGGAGCAAGGGTCTGTGGCCTCGATAAACCAGAATAAACTTCCAGGAGAGAGGAGGGCTGAGCCAGGTTTTCAAGAGCACATGGGGAGTCTGGACCGAGTCTGGTGTGGGATGAAACCAGCTTCCTGAATGGCTCAGACTGACCATGTTAGGGACATGGGAGGTCTCAGGTGAGCAAGGGGACTGAAAAGACTTTTCAGCATAGAGGATGCCCAAAATAATTTTCCTTTTTTTATAATACATACTCATCTCTCTCAGGGTGCTTTTCATGGCTTTGCAAGCAGCAGATTGGCAGCTGAAACTGTTTTTCTCTCTTTTCTTTAGTTTCATTATCCCTCTGCAAATGTTTGGCTGAAAGGAGAACCTACAATATAAAAAAAAATAAAAAAGTTGATTAAAAGCCCTGAGTCCTAGCTGCGAAAATGTTTTGAAGCAACTGTAACTACCTTTATTTTCTACACAATCCTTCTGTTCCGTTGCATTCACACCCTTCACAGTTTCTGCACGCAGCTGTCTATAACGCTGCAGCGGAGCCGTCGGCGGTCGGAGCAGCGCTTGTCGTGCGTGTGCCGGGAACTGCAGCACCTTCACACCTCCCGCCTCCCAGATGTTTGTGGCTGTGGGAGATCTTCAAGAGGTGTCTAGGAAGAGCTCACGGGGCTTTTGACCCACGGGGAAGCGATCTAGGGCTCTCCCCATCCACTGACCTCCCAGCTGGCCGGGGTCAGGGCGTTGGTGCTTCTGTTCGTGGGGCTGATGTGAAGCTGGTGAGGGCTCTGAAGGTGATGGCGGCTTTGGGGAGGGCTGAGCGTGGTTCTCCCTCCTGCATCCTCCTGTGTGGGCTCAGCCTGCTGAAGGGGTATGTGCTCCATTCTGCCGTCATCCTGTGTTTGTGTGTGTGTGTATCTTAAGATTTCTTTTCTCCCCTGCATCTAACAGGGCTTCACCTTCTTCAGATCTTCATAGACTTGCTTGTGTTATCCTAATCAGGGTTGGTTTGTGCTCCCATAGCTCATATGGGGCTGCAGCACACTGAAAAGGAGCTCAGCCCTGGCTGCCACTTCTCATCCAGCCCATGTGTCCTGGTCTGAGCTAAACAGACCCCGTTCAGTTCCGTGATTTGACTTCTCAGCTCAGTCCCTG
>NW_009726959.1:14132-15219 GCF_000703405.1 Apaloderma vittatum | reverse complement strand
GGGGGATTCCCTTCCACATGCATCATGTTTGGTATCAAGCTGAGGGATCACAGGGGTTAAGGCCTCTTCTTTGACAGCCGGTGTCCGAGGAAGACTCCATCCCATCTCCTGCCTCTGATCCCGAGTTCCCGACCCCAGCCCTGGTGCCCGGTTTCCTTCTGCCCTGAGCCTGCGGCTGCCCCAGTGCCGCCGCCTCCGAGCACCCCTGGGGGCTGATATCGGGGGGACTTGGGTTCAAGATCAGTTTTGTATAGATTTATACATAATTCATTATTTTGTTATTTCATTATTATTATTATTATTACTACTGTTACATTAAAGCTGTTTTAATTCTCTTTTCCAATCCATAAGTCTCTCTGTCCTTATTCCCTGTCCCTTCCCATTTGGGGAGGGAGAGGGGTCAGAGAGCATCTGTCAGTGCCCGGCCCAGCCCCAACCCTCGACAATCTAGTAACTCGAGTCCTCGTGGTGTGGGGGGAAATCACGGGCAAACCCAAGGTGCTCTGCCCTTGAGTCAAGGGCTGATGGGGTAGCCACAGTATTTCGATGTGCAGGCGAGAGGCCTCGTCTGTTTGTCCCCCCTGACACGTCCTCACAGCACCGACTGTGTTGAGGACAAACACATCTCCTCCAGGACATGGTTGCTTCCCAGCCACGCTGTACGACAGGAGTTCATCAAGCAATTAACATCCTTTGCAATAAAAGCACTTTAATTCCTCCTGCTGCCTCGCCTATTAAGTCCTCTCCCTCCCTCTGTGAGGAACATTTTGACTTTGGAAACACGGCCTCTACAGGAGAGCTTTAACGAGGGCTGGGGGCTGCAGCAGAGCTGAGCCCTCCCCTTCCCTGCCCAGCCGGCTGGAGGCGAACCTGCGATGTCTTCTACTTGGGGCGTTTGTACCCTGCCCATATGTGGTAAATGTATCCCCAAAGTCACCTACCAGGGATTGCATTTAATATCTGCTCTGGTCTCTGAACCTGTACGGGGGAGAGGCATGGCCAGGCAGGAAAGGGCTGTCAGCCGTCACTGAATAAATCCGGGGCTTTTCCACCACACCTGAGCTGCTCCCTATGGGCCCAGAAATGG
>NW_009726959.1:13510-14101 GCF_000703405.1 Apaloderma vittatum | reverse complement strand
AGAGAGCAAGAACCACATCTTGACTCCTTCCTGAGCAGGATGAATGGCCTGTGTTTACCTGCACCAACAAATGGAAGGACAGAAGGTTGGAAAGGAAGGATTTAAATTGGATGTGGATTCAAGACAGGTCCTGCAGGCACCTCCAGACCTGCAGGAGGTGATGAAATGGTGCTGGCAGTGGTGGTGCACAGGGTTTTGTCCCTGCTCACCTATATTTTCTCCCCAGAACTTAGGGTCCTTGTGCTACCCTCCTCCACTTCCTCCTCCTTCACGTGCTTAGTCCCCGCCTTGCCACTCGCTTAGGAAGAACATTACTATAAAAGCAATCATACAGTTTATGAGCTGCATAGATCTGGTATCAGCCAAATCAATAAGGTGCTTATGGCATCAATGGCCCTTTTCCCGCTCCTGTTCCTTTGTGTCATTCATCAGTGAAATGAGTTGCCTGTTCTCAGCTGCCATCAGCTTGATCCTTTCTGCTACCAAATTCAGAACCTCACACTTTGCAAGTGCCTCAGGAGAAGGTGACAACCCAAAGACATGGGGAGAGGTCGGGAGCGCGAGATGGATCATCATCCAACACCAGGGTGC
>NW_009726959.1:5511-13479 GCF_000703405.1 Apaloderma vittatum | reverse complement strand
CTGCTGAACTGCTGAGCTCAGCCCTGGCTCAGTGTTGAGGCAACCCACACCAAAAAGTCCTCCTGGCTGGTCCAGATCAACCCAAACCGAGCACCTTCAGATGCCCCCAAGGTAGGCTTTGCACCCTCCTGCATGTTCTCACACAGAATCCCGGGGCATGAGGCACTGCTCTGTGCCTCACAACAGCTGTGCCCAGCTGCAGCCCAGCACCAGCCTTGTATCACACACTTTGAACTGAAAACAAAACCCCCAAAATAATAATAGTGTGTTTGGAGCCCAGGGCATCACCGGGGTCCTGGGGGTCCTGGGGCCATGTACTGCTGATGTACTGAGCTCGCCATGGCCGTGGCTCACCAAGAGGAGCAGCCATTCTAAAATCTGTGAGTGCGGTGCAGGAGCAAAGTATGGCACGGAGCAGGGAGAGGTATGGAAACCATGCTGCTGCCACCCCACATCCTGGGGAAGGGCAGCCCAGAAGCCTGCAAAGTCACATCTGAAGGTGCTGCTCCTGAGCTTTCACACCTTTTCCTTTTAATTCTCCCCTGTTCTTGACCAAAACCTACATCCTCAGATAAGATGCATTAATAAAATACAGCGACAGCTGCTTCTGTGTGCCATTGAACCCTAAAAGCAACACCTGGGGGGTCAGCATTGGCAATGCACCCGTGGCATCCTAGTTATATTGTCCCTGTCACAGATTATTACAGTCCCACATGTCAAGGTAGTGGACCAGTGACTGTGAGAAAGGACAGGTGACCAGGTTGAATTCTGTCTTGTTTCAGCAACACAAAGTGTACAAAAACCTTTCCAAGCCCTTGCTTTGCCCTGCAATGCTGGTTCCAATGCTCCTGCCCATGTAACTCGGTGATGAGTGACAGCCGCCATCTGGGAAACAGGAGGGGACTGACCCCGGACCTCTGGCGCTGAACAGAACAAGCTGCTCCCAGTGAGCTCAGAGACCTGGAGCTGCACAGGGTGGTGCGATGGAGGTACGTGGCACGTGGGCTGGGGCTTGCACACAAGCTGGGTTTTCCAAGTCCTTCAACATCTGGTTGTTCCCAAGGTTAAAAAAAGCTTCACAGAAATTTCCAGTCTTGGGGCAGAACAAAAGCCTCCCCTTGCAACTGCGAACAGAGCAGCTATTTGCATTGATTCGCACAGTACATTGCAATTATAAATGGAAACCTGGTGTTTAAGCTTGGGCTGGGGGAAGGGTTTTTTCTAAAGCTTGAAATTCATCCTGTGTCACTCTAGCCAGCCTTGCCTTTACATCAAAACTGCCCCTGGCTTTGATTCCTTCGGGAACCAATTTTTTTGGGATGCAGTGTGTCGCAGGGAGGGAGGGAAAGTCCAGGAACCATCTCCTGCTCAGCTCCACTTGATGCAAAGCAAACCAGCCAAGAGCAATCCTTTTGGATATGTTTATGGCTATTTTGCGCCATCAGAGCAGCCAGGGGCTGGTAATGAATCTGGTCCCTCGGCAGTATCACCCAGAGCCCCGTGCCCAAGATGTGTGCTGCTCGGCACAGCCGTGGCTGCCAGCTAAAGCAGCGGCACCGGCGTGTGTCTCGAGCCCTGTGCCAGCACCCAAACCCAGCCAGGGTGAAGGGGCTTCTCCATCCCCTGCCACCTTCTCTACTCTCCGTCCTGCCACTGGGTGTAGGTGGCTGGTGTGGCTCATCAGGGATGTGCCACCCCAGATGCCACGCCTGCTGCTTCTGCCATGTTAAGGAGCATGTTGGTTTTAAGTTATATGTATTTTCTGGGGGCACTATTTCTTCCTTCTGAGAGGTTTCCTGGAAATTCACTTCACGCCCTGCAGCCAGAATGAAATCAATTTAATGCCGCTGTAGCTCATTGTGCTCTGCCTTGGCTTGAGAGGCCGGCCCTGGCTGTGCGGGGCTGTGCCATGGGGATGGGAAAAATATTCCCGGGGATGGGAAATGCAATCCTCTTGCTCCCGAATGGCCACTCCAGAGCCACCCTGCAGGTCCTGGTGAGGACACAAAGGGCTGGGCTGGGGGTGATGCCTGCCCTCTCCATCTGGCAGCAGTGAGGGACGCTGGGAAGGGCTCATTGCTGGTTGGTGCAGAGCAGTCCCCAGCTGGTCCAAGTGGAAATTTCCCCTCTGAGATTTCCCAGTAACTCCCCTTTGTGAATGTGTTTCTCTGCAGCAAGAGGGGATAGGATGGGCTAGGAGATGTTCTCTGCTCCTCTGCGCTGCAGGGGGTTGCGTTATTTGAAATAAATGCAGCCAAGGGGGCAAGGTGTCATGCTATGGGAGATGGGATCGTGCACCGCCATAGTGATTCCTTAACAAAACCAGTGACAAAATGAAGATGTTTCCTCATCGCTTTGTAACTCTGGCTCACCAGGGACTGCTCACCACCTCCTTAAAGTACACTCAGGCATCCTGCTGCCTAGCCAATAGACCAGGCTCAGGGTTCCAGCACACATGTGGACACTCAGGGCATCCCAGCTCAGCAGCATCCCTGGCAGGACCCGGGAGCAGCGAGCACTTGAAGAGCTCTGGAGCCACAAGGGGCCAAGGCAGAGGCATGGCAAGCTTTGTTGAGAGAGACAAGGCTTTTATCAGACAAAATGATGCATTATGATGGATTAGAGAGAGATATTAAAGACCAGTGGGTCACAGCAGAGAGAGCTTGGCCCAGGAACTGGACCCACAGGAGAACACGTGGTTAATCGGGTGCAAACAGCAACATCCACGAGGCACTGCAGTGGTCCAAGATGGAGAAAAAGCTGTTTCAATTTCTAGCACCGAGTCAAATATTTTGACTCAGGGAAGGGTTTTTATGGCATTCTTTTCCTGTTGATGTGTTTTGAATTTTTTTTTCTTTATCCCTTCCAGAGAAAGTGGAAAATTGTTGTAAAAGGTTTTCTTTGTTAGAATTTTCAATTTTCAACTGAAAAACACCTTTTTTTCTTTTTTTTTCCTGGGGTACATCTGAAGTTTCTAATGAGTACTAAGAAATTACACTGATGCTTGTGCTCAGAAGAATTCCCTGGACTGGCATTCTCCCGGCATAACTTGCACTTTTGGGTGCATAACTTGAGCCTCACATGCTGGATAAGCCACATTTCCCTCCAGCAGCAGGTAAAGGGATTTACCATGCTTACTCCCACCTACAGAGGATTCCCTGCATCCCCCAGAAGCTGTGGAAATAGTTTATACCACCGGACCGCTCTGGATCCCAGCAGCCCAGCACAGCATCCATGTATTTAAGCCTGCTCTTAATCTCCCAGCCCAAATATCTCCCCCTTCAGCAAGCTGTGACCCAGAGGTTTTTCTGCTGCTCTTTGCAAGCTGAAAAAGTCAGTGGAGACAGTGGTAGGGGCGGTTCATGGGCTGGTGTCAGGGTTCAGGGGAGAGCACCCGGCAGCAGCCCCTGCGAAGGGCAGAGTCTGGCCACAGCCACTTTACAACGTGGGCATGGAGAGTGAGAAGACTTCAAATCCTAAAATAAATCCTCTTTGATACAAAAATAATGCTAAAATAGGATTTATTTCAGGATTTGCATCTGGAGATACCTCTGTCTTCCTGCTGGTGGAGAGCCAGTGCTGAATAGAGGTTTTAATGGCAAAGTTAAGCTCTGTGCGTCCTCAGAGTTGTGGTTTTGGAGGGGACGCTGGATTCTGGAGGGGATGCTGGGTTCTGGAGGGGATGCTGGGTTCTGGAGGGGATGCTGGGTTCTGGAGGGGATGCTGGGTTCTGGAGGGGATGCTGGGTTCTGGAGGGGATGCTGGGTTCTGGAGGGGATGCTGGGTTCTGGAGGGGATGCTGGGTTCTGGAGGGGATGCTGGGCTGCTTTGAGATGGGGGCTGTGCAGGGTGGTGACTTGGGAAGGGGATGGAGACAGAGCGTTGGAGGGTACCCCAGCAGCAGAAACCTCCCCCCATGGAATCGGTTCCAAGAAGATCATTCCTGAGGCAGTTTTTGCTTGGCAGAAGTATTCGGAGGAAGACTGCAAATTAAAAACAAACAGTACAGAGCCAAGAAGCATTTATTTGAGAACATTTTGCAGGTTTTGTTTAGGGTCTGGTTTTAGCCTGGCACTTGTTGATTGTATTTGCACTGGAAATAAGATAAATGTGACACCTGCTCCATTTAATCTTTCTCGCTCTATTCCTTCTCCCCCTCTCCCTCTTCTCTTAAGAATTCACCAAAAGAGATTGAGAAAGAGGGAGAGTTTTTAGATTATGTGCCTGATTAATGATTCTCTGGGGGGGAAAGAAATCATTTAACCACAATATAGAGCCCTTTTGATTGAAAAGAACTTTGAATTCCATGTTCGAGCCAGGAGCAAAAACTGGAATAACCAACTAAGTCAAACTCGTGTCCATGAGTCTATTGCCCCTGGCCCAGGGGGTTTTGCATTACTATGAAACCAAGCAATTGAATGCGTAAATGTGCGAACAGGTTTTCAAATACGAAAGCAAATGGGGACATGATGGAGAGCCGCTAACGAAGGGAGGATTCAAGGAGTGAAGTCAAAGAGCCCGGCACAGGATTGAGCCCCACCGGTGCAGTGCCCGACCAGCCAGGGACAACTCTGATGGATTTATTATGTTCCTCCCATCACTCCTTCAGTAATGAAAGAGTATTAAAGCCGGTAATACAAAACTCTGGAGCATTTTCCCCCGTCTTTCCTCATGGTCTTTTAACACCCGAGGAACTAAAGCAGCAATTTGAAGTTTCCTCCAAATAATCTTTAAAGAACGAGTGAAGAAAATATTGTCACAATCGTGTTAATTCTGTCAAAAGCATGCTAATGCGCTATTGCCCTGCTCAGCGAATTGTCTGGTTGTTTCTCTCCACCCTCCTCCTCCTCCTGACCCCCCCGATGTTGTGGCATCAAGGACTAGGAGTGTGTATGAATGTGGGAAAGTAAAAGCAGAAAGGGAATGGCGTGCACAGAATAAGCTGTTTGCTTTCCTCTGATTGTTGCTATTAATAAAACATTACATTAAATCACTGCTGGAAGAATATAATTGGGATCATCCATCAAATTTCTCAAGGAGAAGGGCTCTCGTTCATCAGGCAAATGGAGTGGCCGCTGCTACTCTGGGAGTGAGTGTGGGGAAGGGGTGGCCTCAAGTCTCCATGTTTTGGACCAGTCATGTCCCCCAAATCAGCTCCGTTTTTGTCCATTTTCTGCCTTTCTTTTATACGGGCAAAGACAGGAGCTGGGGGCAAAAGGAGGCATCAGCTGGGCACCCTGTGGCTGGACCAGAGACCGTTGGGATTTGGAATTTGGGTTTGAGGGGGGTCTTGGTCCACAGCCAGCTCCTCCTCGTGGGGATGAAGGCTCCTCTGTCACTGCTGCTGGCAAAGCCAGAGGGAAACACCCCTTGGATTCACACCAATAAACTCCCTTGCAAAAGGGAGCAGAACAGTTGCAATTTCATACGCTTTTCAGGGCAGCTGAAACCATTAAATGCAGGAGTTGACTCATACAACACAAACCACAGATTTTTCCCAAGCCCAGTAATTTGTGTTGGTCTAATGCACCTCTTCCCTAGTATCGTGTTATACAGAGCAGCAAATAACTCATCTGTGTGCTCCTGGCCAAGCACAGCGATGGGGATGGGCTTGGGGCTGCTGAGCTGGCAGTGAGGACATTCTCTTTACCTGCCACCAGCCCCAGCCCCCTGGGTCTCCCAGGTGTCCTGGAGTCACACACACCAGGTCTGTCCTTAGTCTGATCTCCGTTAAAACCCCGTGCTGGCAGCTTCTGACCTGCAGTGTCCAGAGTAAATGTCCAGGTGGTGGCTTTGTTTAGTCCCATTTCCATGAGGTTTAATAAAACCTTTAAGCTTTCCTCCTGGTGAGGGTATTTGGCACTTTTACCTTACAGCTCTTGATGTCATTGATAAGCCAAATGAGTCAAATCCCTTTGGTCTGTCACTGCACAGCATTTTGTCCAGTTTATTCCCATAACTCTTTCCTGAAAGACCTCAAAGACTTGACTGGACACAATCATGCCCCAGCAGCCTCAGCAAGGCAATTCATTAGAAATGTTCTCTTAAAAAAGTGAAACAGACACTGATCATTCTCTTGTACTTTTATGTTATTTTTCCATTCCTTGTTAGGCTAAGAACAGCAAATAAATGATGCCATATGCATACATCAGACTTATAACAAGCACTAATGATTCTACAGTAAAACCAGAATGATAACTGGTAACACAGAGATTAAGAAAAATAAGATAAATGCATGTGGTAAAATATTTTAAAACCATGTCTCTAATTTCAGAGTATCAAAGCATGCTCACAGCTAAAAATATGACCATCCATCAAAATCCTGTCATTCGGAGAGTTTGGGACTCATTTTAGACAATGAAGAGCTAAAAGTAATGCCAAGTTTCTTATAGTATTAATCCATAACTCAGCAATCCAAGAGGAGGATATTACATTAACGGCATAAATGGATCATAATAAAAGACAATTCTGACATGTCAATACTCTTATTCAGTTGTATTAGAGAAATCAGAAAGGGAAAAGGCCTTTTAATGAGGGCTGGCGTCTGCAGCCCTGATGCAGCCCTGATGCAGCCCCCGCCCCAGGGTGCGGATCCTGCTGGCAAAGCACCAGCTTGGGGGCACATCGCAGTTATTTTATCCTGAGCTCTGCCTCAGTTTACCTCGCAGCTCCACATTGCCTTTTCCCTATCTGCCTACTCCCATTCAATGCTTTTGGAGGACGCAATCCTAAGCAGGAGCAGGGGACGCAGTGACACCAGCACCATCCCCGCTGGGTGTCGGGCACCAGCACACGAGCATCCTCTTGCTGGTGCCGCTTCCCCGAATCCAGTGTCAGCCACTTCTCCCACTTGAATAATTGGTTATATGAGCCCCAAAGATTAATTACCAGCACTTAATCTCCCTGGAGAGCACTCAGCAACCATGATGCACTAGTCTGGCTTCCATGGTGAGGCAAATACAGGGTGTCCTGCTCAGCCTCGGCACACCTGCTCCAGGTTTGGGGTGTCTTTGTACGGCGACATCGGCACCTGCACCGCGGCTGCACCAGCCCGGCACGCAGGCGTTGTGGTGAAGCCTGGCACCATAAAGCATTGCTCTACTGCCCCAGTGTCACGCTGCCATGCCGAGCAGTGGGAATTGTCAACAGATGAAGGGGATGGGCTCTTCTGAGGCTTCTCTCTGCGGCTCCAGTTGTAGGTGGTTCTTGCCTGCTCCGCAATCAGTTTGCATTGTTTCTAGAAACCTGGCGTGAGCAGCACAGATTCGTGGAGAGGAAGAGATGTTTTATGTGCCAAGCTGGACGGTTTTCAACAATGTTTTTTGCTTTTGTTCAGTTTTGGGCAAAAGCCATCTCTTTCAAATGATGGAAACATTTGGTTTTTTTAATGAATTGGAGATTTGAAAGTTTGGGGAATAGGAGCTAAAAGGAAACAAGAAAAAGTGGTGTGGAGTTGATCCTGCAGCTTTGAATTTTCTGATCGCTTCATGAAATGAATCCAACCCTAAACTGTATCTTGAGTCTCCTTGACATAGAGAAGGATCGATTTGCATTGAGCTGAATGGGACTGAAAGGCTTTTCCCTCTTCCTTTAATTAAAAGGGATTCCCATTTAAAATAAAACCAAACAGAGAAGCTGGAGGAAAGTCTCCTATGGAGAGCTATAAAAAAAAAAAAGGATATATTACAAAAACTGGCACCAGGTAGAAAATGTTCATTCGGGGGACCTTTTGACGAAGAGAATGGCGTTTTTCTCATTTTCCAGCCAGACTTAGCAGAGGGAAAAGTAAAGAGGACAAACAAATGCTGCATCTTCTGGGGTGGGTGAGGGTCTGGCAAGACCAGAAGAGGGGGCTGTGAGCTAGGAGGATGCTCCTGTCCTCTCCTAAAATCCCCATGGCCTCCTGCCAGGGATGCCGAGGGATTTGGCTGTGGCGCTTCCACCCAGCAATTCCCACCACGCGCAGGC
>NW_009726959.1:0-5480 GCF_000703405.1 Apaloderma vittatum | reverse complement strand
CCCCCCAGCAATCCCCACCCCGCGCGGGCTGTGCTGCCCCTGCCACTGGTGAGGCACCAGGGAGGAGGAGACAGCTTAGGTGCCATCGCGGTCATTTCCAGAGTGGAAATGCTCTAAAGCAGGACAGGATGCAGCCTAATTTGCTTGGGGCCTGGCTTGGGCTCAGTCATCCGTGGAAGGAGCAAGCAGCAAGCGGGAATCTCCTCCAACAAAGATCAGAGCTTGACAGCATGTCTTGTCACAGTCCCCTTCAGGTGCCAGGAGCTCACTGGGGGCTCACGCTGCAGGGTTGATGGTCTCCACTCCAAGAGAGTCCCCGGGAGCCCCCTCATGTGCTGGTTCCATCCCATCCCCAGTCCCCTTCCCTCCAGCCTCCCCAGAGATGTCAAACTCCATCAGTCCAAGGCTGCCAGGTCCTTTGCGCTCTCCCCACACCCAGGGCAGCACTACTTGGTCTTGCAGTCACTGCTGGGTGGCTGCCAGCGACAGGAGGGTGACAGCATGGGGGTGACAGCGCTGCCACCCTCAATCTGGGATGCATCGCTTGAGAGTGCACCGCTTCGCCCTCCTGGGGGGTGAGGCACGGAGGGGGAGCAGGTCTGGGAGCCCCAGAGGAGCTGAGGGAGCATCAAGGGGGTGGCTGACATCACAGGGGGCAGAGGTGTGAGAGTTGTGCCCCAGCCTCCCAGGTCCTCCCTCCACTCTCCTACAGACACCTTGGCGGGGATGAGGCAGCTGAGAGATGGTTCCCAGTGTTGAGACCTGATGGCACCCAATGCATCCAACCTCTTTTTCCCTTTCCTTTTCCAAGATCCATCAATATCGTCTGTCAGAGAATTCCTCAAAGCACCAAGGGGCTCGTTGCGCAGTGGTGCAAGCAATGAGGATCAAGGGAGGATGTCGTCACTGACATTAAGAAGGAGAGAGGAAGCAAAGATGAGGGGCATGAGAGGTCTGCGAGAATTCCTCTGGCCCTAAACAAGCCCCTCGTTGGCAGCCATTTCCCTGAAGGGCAGGAGGACCCTGCTAGACGATGTTTAGTAACTTGCGCTTGTGGGACTGTGCAGCATTTCTGAAGACAGAAGATGTCTGCATCACGGTGTCCTCAGTCAGCAATAGCTTCTTACTGCACATTCAGTACAGCACGTACCCCAGCTGCAGCAGCAGCCGTGCTGAGCTCTGTAGTTGTGAGCAGAAAGCAGGTCCTGCTCATAAGCATCACCAGTACCGTGCAAAGGCTCCTTCTCTGCGCTCGCACCACAGCCCTCCTCCGTTTTCCAGGAAATCTGCCTGGAGCGTTTCTGTATCCCAGCCTTGTTGTCAGCGAGTTTGTTCTCCTTGACTAAAGATTAGCTCAGAGGGATCCTGCCAGTTCAAGTCACACCACGGACTAGACTCGGTGTCTGGGCAAAACCTGCCCTCTCTCAGCTAAGCTACTTCCCGCACCCGAGCATGCTGTGACTTCCACCAGATCCACCTCCCAGCACAGATTTCACCCATGCACTATGTAATCTAAGTGGGTTCAAAAGGTGACTTAGCAAATTAACTGAGAACAAGTTATCACGGGTAGGTTGAGCCCCAGAATGAAGACACAACTTCTGAATCAGGGTTTTCTTCCCCCTGAACAGAACTGGATTGGATGGATGCCTCCCTGTCCTTGTAATCAGTCTCCAGGCATCTGCTCTTGGCCACTGTCACAGCCGTGATGCGAAGGACAACGGATCGGTGTGACCCAGATACAGCCCCTTTCCTTCCCCTTCCCTGCTTGTTCGGGGACTCCCCACCTTCCCTGCGAACCATGGCACGAGCATACAGAGAAGATGTGGGTTTAGCTTTTGTACTTATTGACTCTTGCCCAGATTTCACTCCTTGTTTGAGAAATGGAAACACAAATGATCTGAGCAACCTCGGGCGTGTTAGTCCAGCCCCCAGAGTATACAAGGCTTTAGAACAAATTTAGATAAGAGTCATTAAAAAACACAGAGCTAAATAGAGAATGACATGAAATGCAGTACAGGAGATGTCAGGCTCATCTCATGTTAGGTTCTGGACAGAGGAAACGCTGTAGATCTGTCCATGCTCCAGTAAGGTGTCTGATACAGTGCCTTGTGGGAAATTATTAATGAGGACAGGGATTAATGGGAGAGTGGAAAGTGCACGAGGAACTTGCTAAAGAGGAGCTGACAGCTTGGTGTGCTGTGTGCGGTGGTGTCTGCCTTACAGCTCGGTCCTGAGGACAATTGAGTAATTTGGTTCCTGACCTCTGCACGAATATTAGAAATGCATGAGTGACAGTGTGGGGAAGCACTATCAGTGCAGAGAAGGGAGGACGAATGCCTCTGATTGAATCACTGGTGGGATTTACCTGCAATGCTCTTTACTCTTCTGGTCTTCTGAAGGCAAATGCAAACAGGGAAAGGATTCTGCTGCTGCTCTAGGGAGTGGAGCACTCATTTGATGAGAGGAGACACAAAGAATGGCTCCTTTAGCCTTTAAAAAAGGAGGTTAAGAATACATCAGGGCAAGAGAAGAGCTCTTCGGGTTAAAGGACTATCTTTGCAGAGGAAAACTCAGTCAGAAACTAGGTAGTAGTATATTTAAGCTCCAGATTAGGAGATGTAAAGAAAGTTTAGGAGTTAAAGAGGAAAGCAGCCTATATAACTTTAAGACACAGGCTGATGCAGTAATGTAAGAGATGATCATATGACCTGGTTGCTTTTAACAGCAGGCAGCTGACCCAGGACATCCTTTCCATGAGACAGATGTAATTGGTCCCCGTTGTGGTCCCTGTGCCTCCCTGGGGCAGTCTCACTGGGGACCAAGCTGGTTTGCAATTCAGTTTTTTTGCATGATGCTCCAGCGATAGCTCTCTGGCCACTTGTCCTGCTCTCCAGCATGACCTCTTGCCACGGGGCACCTTGTTACAATCAGCCGTTCAAGATGCACCTTCCAGTCATGTAGAAGAAAACGCATCCTCCTGGCGTGTTCCCAGCGCGGGCCCCCGGCTGGGCCTGTCCGCCCCACAGCAGCCTCACATGGTTCAGTCTCAGGCGTATGAATAAAACATCTTCCTGAGAACCTCCATTTGCCACTGGCTGAAGCTAACTTCTGATAGCTGTCACCGGTTTCCCTCTCATACGCTCAGCAAACTGCACCAAAACAGTCGGAAACATTAAGCAGATCAAGTCTGAAGGACACCGTTAAGGGAAGGAAAAAAAGCAAGGAGAGAGAGAGAAAGCTCATGTCTCCAACTCCGGCTTTCTCCTCCTTTTACTTGGGTTTGTACTTCTCCTGAAGAATTTATGCTCAGGCTCCCATGGTCTGGCTTCTTAGGAAAAACAAACCTACCATATCCCATGGCTTCTTGGTGCCGTGCAAAACATAAGTAAGTAAAGCTTTTGATGTCAAGGAAAGGTGGGGAGCTCAGCAGCCCTATTTGCACAGCTTTGAAATGGGGCAAGGCTTTGGCCAAGGTGGACAGGCAGAAGATGCTACTGGTAGGAGAGAGGAGCTGAGCTCGGTGCGCAAACAGGAGCCTGATAAGTTGGAGTAGTTTGGGTGGAAGGGGGTCTCAGTGTTGCGTCTTGTCCCCATTGACACCCAGAGCTGGGGGGAGCAGGGAAAAGAGGCTGGGAGGGAAGCAGAGACTCAGAATGGAGCCTGGTTATGGAAAGGTGCCCCTGCCTGTATCCTCCATCCCCAGAATGGAGTCATGATCACTTGAGCTGCTTTCCAGACCCTCCTGGTGTCATTCCTGATCAGGAGTGAAGTGAGGTTCATGAACACGTGGAGCACAGCAATGCAGAAGGGTGGGCTCACCGGAGTGTGGTTCACACTGGGCATCCATCTAGAGACCCCATAGCAAAGGATAAGACAGAAGGAAGGAACAGAAGGGAAGGGCGAGTGCACTCCCAGGTCCCAGTCTGGCTTGAGGTCTCTCACTTTGCTTCGGGTCCTCTCTCTTACACAATGGAGAGAAATCACCATCAAGTTTCCATTCTGCTGAGAGTGATACCTCTCTCCAGGCTGGCTTGAGGCCAGCCAGCACGCAGGACCTCCCATCAGGTCCCACCCCACTGTGCCCTGATCAATGGGAAGCAACAGGTCTGTAGCTGTGGTAATGGGGACTGCTTGCAAGGAGAGCTTAGGGCATCCGCACACTTCCTAAACCATCATTGCCCCCCAAAATACTGAGGAGATCAGGCTGCACAGGAATGCACTGTCAGCTGATCCCGTCATCCCTTGGGAAAGTCAAAATATACTAGGAAAGACTAAAAAGTGCATTTACATAGAGGTAAGCAGCCCCGCTGCAGAAGGGAGCAGAGCGGAGACGCACACCGCAGCAGCTGCCATTGGGCTCAGCTTCCCATCGCTGACCATGGCAGCAACTCCTTATCATGTTTTCAAGCTCCCAAGTGTGTCATACAGCGTTTGACACCCCTGTATATCGCTGTGGCACATAAACTGCTGACTAGGGGCCAGCTCAGGAAGGGAGCTGCAGCCCAGATCTGAGCTGGTTTTAGTTGCTTTGAGTTCTGAATCATGTCCTTGAAGAAAAGCAAAGCTTCAGCTGGCTCCTAAGTGTGCGCTGAGGGGAGCGATGTCTCTGCTGTGTATTAATACTCATGGTGGTAGCAGTATTCCCTCCACAACTCTACCCATTGCGCTGTCTCCTCATATACCTGCTGGGAAAGGGGAGATGTAGGTGCAGATCCAGCTACCAGGGAAACCTTCAGAGGGGAGACTGTCATGGGCACCTGCCTCGAGGGCATCTGGGAAGTTCTCCCAGTCGGCTGCCACAGGTGGGTCCCCAGTCTTCTTTGAAGCTGCTCCACTTAGTTTGAACAACTACGTTTTCACTAGAGTTGGGATTTGAACCCAAATATAATCTTGAGCTGGAGAGCTTTTCCTCGCTGCTCCTCTTTTTGATCTGTGTTGTTTATATCTATATCTATCTCCCGCAGGAAAGCCTGAGGCAGGGAGGGACGCTGAGAGCCCATCAGTCTCCCTTCTTCCTCCACGGCACAACTTCTCTTCCACAGCTGTTGTTGGTTAAAAGGACCTCAGCCTTTCCAGGAAGGTCCTGCTCAGGCTGAGCCAGAGCAGAACAAATTCACGTTGCACTTTTGTTTGTACCCCAGTGGTTTCAGATTGATCACTGAAGAAATGCACTTCTTTTGCCACATTTTTGGTTTCTTTCCAAGATGCTAACTACCATCCCGCTGCATTTGCTATAGCTTTCATAACCTTGAGATATGAGGAGATAAAACCACTCCTAGCTCTGGCACTGGAGTGAGGACATGGTGGGGAACGTGCTGCCCATGCCCACAGCCATGGCACCGCGGCTGGATGCTGCTGTCCAAAACGTGGGGACGGGCAAGTGGCATTTGTACAGGTGGGACAGTTACACAAACAGGGCTGCAGGGTCAAATCACAGAATCACAGAATTGCTGAAAAAGCCCTTCAAGATCATCAAGTCC
>NW_009726958.1:0-558 GCF_000703405.1 Apaloderma vittatum | reverse complement strand
CAAGTGCCTTTCTTACAGGGATCATAAGAAATCGGTGCCTTCTCAAGTGCCTTTCTTACAGGGATCATAAGAAATCGGTGCCTTCTGGTGACACAACTCTCCAACAGCACCTTTGGATTCATCCCCTCTGGTCCCATGGACTGGGAAGGGTGTAGTTTGCTCCAGGACCCCCTGACTTGATCGCCGTTCATCCCTGGTTGTTCCCTTTTCCCATCCAGAGTCTTGTGTCACAGCACAAAGGCCTGGGAGACCTTGCTGGTGGTAGCTGGGGCACAGAGGACATGGGCTGTCTCACATCTATCTACATCTCCTCTTACTGAATTTTACATTAGCCCTGTAATATCTTGGCTTCATCTTTCACTGCTCCTGAAGAAGCAACAGCTCATCTTTGTGACCTTGAGTTGCATTTTGATTTTCCACTGGGCTTTGATAGGAACCATTGCTGTGCTTGGAGGACACTGTCCTTGAAGATCAGAGGTGTCCAGGCACAATGTTCTAATTGCTGGTTCCATGGTTGGATCATCAGAGCAGTGAGTAAAGACCCCGGTGTGATGTGCT
>NW_009726957.1:0-15752 GCF_000703405.1 Apaloderma vittatum | reverse complement strand
AGCAGTCCCTCGCACTCTCTAAATACATAATTTCATGCATGGGTGGTGTTGGGACACTGATTCCATCCTCTGGTGAGAAGGAAACTATTCTATTGTAATAGTCCAGTATCTCTTTCTTAATGCTTTCACAATTATAATTAAATACATAACTTAGAGAAGATGCTGATTATTCTTCAACAATGAGATGAATACAGAAATTAGTTCATAAGATTAGAAGACTAAAAATGGAGAGGCAAACCAATGGAAAAGTTTCTTTTGCACCAGAATACCTTCTCTGATACACAGCAAATCACCTTGTTCAAGTTGTTCATCAAACAGGAGTAGTAGAATGGACATCTCTCTATTGGTCAGCGTTATCGAGTGTACTCGTAACAAGCTTGCAGATGACACCAAACTGAGTGGTGTGATCAACAAGCCAGAGGGATAGGATGTCCCCCAGAGGGACCTGGACAAGCTGGAGAAGGGGGCCTGTGTGAACCTCATGAGGTTCAACAAGGTCAAGTGCAAGGTCCTGCACGTGGGTTGAGGCAATCCTCATTACCAATACAGGCTGGGGGATGATGTGCTAGAGTAGCCCCAAGGAAAAGGACTTGGAGATATTGGTGAACGAAAAGTTGGACATGAGCCACCAATGTGTGCTTGTAGCCTAGAAGGCCAGTCACATCCTGGGCTGTATCAAAAGAAGTGTGGCCAGCAAATCGAGAGAGGTGATTCTGCTCCCCCACTCTGCTCTGGTGAGACTGCACTTGGAGTACTGTTTCCAGCTGTGGAGCTTCTCTGTTGAATACTCACATTTCATTTGATGCCATTTTAGTTTAACGTAGTACCAAAAAAATAACTGGATATATTTTGCTGAATTCCAACTTCAGTTGCTGTTGCAATAACGCATTTTCTTGCAGACTACCATGCAGTTACTGGATACATGTTAGGGATACAGGAAACCCAATTACAGTTGTTAATAAAACAGAGGCACAAAACCAGAGCTTGACCTCTGTGGAAGTTTGAGTGTTTTGCTGTGTAGTTTCCAAGGATTTCTTCTCCTTTTTTGGTCTCCTCCTTTTTTTGCATTTTTACTGACACTCTTTTAGGGGAATTTGCAGCAGGCTGTATTTTATTTCTTTTTATCTACAGTCATGATTCCAAGGGCATTTTTCATATGAGCACTTCACACTCATCCTGTGTTGCCTCCTCTCCAACTTTATGCACATTTATTCTCACCCTTGCACCACTCCTTCTTTACGCTGTTACATACATATTATAGAGATGGTTTTGGAGGCTGGCAGGAAACCAGGCTAAAAGACTTATCCATGTTAAAAATACTCTTCCCACTGTTTCTTTTTTTTTTTTTTGAGGCTTAGTTTTATTTTAGGTCAGCTCTATAATTCACTTCTTTTCCTGGCCCTATATAAAGTTGCCACAGCACAGCTAAAGGGGAGATAGAGGAACACGGGGTAGGTGAGGACAGAAACTACTGCTGTTAGCACCACTTTCCAGGGGCATGTCCACAACCCTACTCCTGAGAGACAGCCCCTTCTCTTTCCTGTTTCTGAAGGTTGATTCTGATCCAGAAGTGAATGATTAGGGGTATATTTGTAACTGACTGAGATGAGAAGTTCAAGGTCAGGCCCAGATCTGACTTTACGATACATCAGAAATTGAGGATGTGAATATGGTTGCAATGGAAGTAAATCAATTGACAGAGAGGTGGGGAGAACCCACTCATCAACCGTGGAAAGCAAGTGATCCTCTGAGCTTTTGCTTATCCTGAAGGATTTATGGTGCCTGCTAGGCTTTGGCCTGGAGAGGGGATAACTAGCTCAAGCATCAGAGAAAGGTTTTTTATACTATTATTTGTTCTTATCATGCAAGGACACCAAATGAAAGATTGTCAGACAATCAGGAGAGGTTTTTGACAGGCAAAAAGACAGATGATAGTTTGAGAGGCCTAATATGGATGTTCTTTGCAATAAATTTAAAATAAACCACAAGAGAGTAATTGTCTAGATAATTTCAGACATCCTGGAATGGCCACACATTCTCACTCTACACACACGTCACCTTTTGATTTGCTTTACATATAAATAACAATCGTTTTAAATACTGTGTAGCTTTTTTAGAGAAGCAAAAAGAAGGATGCTCCCAATTTTCTTATTAAGCCACTGCAAACTCCTCCGGACTAAATGATAATACATGCACTATTTACAGCAGCAGAAGGCTCAAAGTGCATGCAAGAAAAGAGGTGGGAAAATATATACTCAGTGTTTTGCAAAATACCTCATAAATAAATGATTCTGATTGAATGGTTGTAATTTGAATCTCTAATCTCTCAATCTGTTTTTTATTTGGGAAAAATTCTTGAGCAAGCCATGGGTAAGAGTATCAAGGTTTGAGTTTAGGGATGCTAAGATTTTCTTAACTCACTCGGACTGTTAAGAAGGTAGTTATTTGTTGCAGGTTTCTCTGGATTCATTGCATATATCTGTTCAGAATTGTCTTTTTTACAACTACAGGAGTCATACATTTTTTATGGTGGTGTGACGGTGGTGAAAATGCAATGACTGTAAGGCAGTGATTTCTAAGACCTCACTTCATCTCAGAGCTTGCTCAAGAATTCTTACTTCATGCTTTTTCTACAAAAAAAGAGGAATACACTAGAAGCCTAATGGCTTGTTTTCACCCTTTTAATAACAACAAATGCATTCTCCTATGTAATCTACAAAAATTGCAACATAGCAAACAAACCTTCTTTATATCGAATCATCATAAGCATGCCTTCCATTCTTTTGGTGATGCTGCTGGCATGATTATGTATAGTGAACTTACATTCCTTTGGCTGAAAAAGCCCCTGAAGTCCTGTAAGTGATAGATGTATAGTATTGCAGCTATCTCAGTCAGTTTCAGTGTTGGATTAGGTGAATAAACCAAAGGGCCGGATTTATAGTCCTTGCTATAAAGTTTACATAAATATGACTTGGCATGCAGAGATTTGGTTGCCCTATGCAGAAGATAAAACACCAATAAGCAGCATGCACACGTATACGTACATGCACATTGCATACAGAGATGTGTACAAAGATAATAGGAGTCTTTGTTTGCATCAAGTTAAACAAATTCATTCAACAGTGAATCCAAACTTTTAAATTTTATTCTCTTTCTAAATATCAGACAAAATATTGTACTTGGCCCTACAGCCCTCATCCCACTGGACTTATATTAGCTGAAACATTGCAATACCTAGTGAAAGACACTTCAGAGTAAGTCCTTAGCTGGTAGCACTTCCTTTATCAAGAATCTCCTTACCCACTAAACAGGTTATGGGGAAAATTACTTCTTGATTAGTTCTACCACATTTGTTTTCTATTCATTCTCTTTCTAAAATAGTGGTGGCAGCTGACATCAGTATGCAGTTCTTAGGAGAACTACTTTCTCTCCTGCTGCATGGACCTCAGAGTCCTTAAATAACATGGAACAAATGGCAATCGCTATTATGATTCACAGACAAGAATCCTGGGAATACACCACAGGGTGGACATATTAAAGCATTTGTACAGTTTACAAAGCCAGGACATTAAGAAGTACAAGCACACGAGAAAATATATTTTTTAAATGGGATTTGAAAACTATTGAGATTAAACAGAGAAATGTTGCTTAAGTACCATATTTTGTTTAATCTACTGAACACATTCTCCTTCTGGAACTGCTGTGAAAATGTATGCACATGGATGCTCACACACACTTAAGTGTGTGTGCATGAATACACAGCAGTACATACAAATACTTCACAGCTATAAATACATGTGCACAGAGAAAAGTGAAAGAAAACTGAAATCTCATCACCAAGCCATAAAATGTCAGAGATATTGCATAAAATTAATGGTCCATGTTCTGAAGCCCTCACTCTGCAAAATGAGTTTTAACTAAGTAAGAATATCAGTTTCATGCCAACTGCATAACTTGTAATTTGAAAATCTTGATAGAAGGGCATAGAGAAGGTTAGCATGTCTTTGGAAAGTGCTTCTCACATAGCTCTTCTCACTAGCTCTGACAAAAAAGGGTTGCAGGTTCACTACATACAAATAAAAGAAGCAGCAGAGGCATAGCCAGGTATAAGGTGATTACCTCAGCCAAGTTTCAGGTCATCTACAAGCCACCAAAGACTGTAAGCAGTACCTCCTAACCAATTCAGCCAAGCTGTTGGGGATGAAGATTCCTTTCCCACCATGCTCCTCCATTTTTCAAACTCAACACAATGCTTCAAACTTTCAAGCAAAGGAATTCTGCTAGCAGCAATTTTATGTGAATAAACCCCTAACATCTTTCTGACTTCAGAGAACAGGCCTCTCTCTCTAGTTGTCCCTAAGCACAGCCACCCCAGAAGTACAAAACCCACATCTGTAAATAAGTTCCTGGAAAGATTTTCCATTTTACACTTTTCAACGGAGCCTGGATACATCTTAATGTGATCAAGAAATGAGTAGCTGGAGATGGCAGCCTTGGCAGGGACCAACTGATATGATGGCATGGTGAAAGGACAGCCAAAATGAGCACTGCTAACATGATTTATATTTTATTGTGGCCCAGCTGGCTGAAAGCACTCCACCATTTCTAGCTATTTCAGATGCCATATAACATCTTCATAACTGAGGACAGTGAAGGGATTCAATATTCCACCTAGATATCTATTTTGGCCTGAATAGCCTAAAGCCAGATTACCTTTCTATGCTTCTTATTTACATCTCATATTGAGCAGATACTCTTTTTCCCCTGTATGTGACTCCACTTTCTCACTGCTAAGACAGACAGGGCAGGCAAGAAAATAAAATTTTCATTATGACTTTCTAGGTTACAACTAGAGGTACTGACTCCTGGGACTCTGCGGGCAGTTGGTGCCACCTCTTCATCAGGGCATCCTGCAGGGTCTCTATCTAGCCCAATGAGAGTCTCATATTAAAAGCTCTCATTGTTTCTGCGAGCTAGATAAAACACAGCAATCATTTTACCATATAGCTGTTTGGTGCTCCAAAAACGCCAGCTGTAAAATTCTACACTGCTTAGATAACTAGCTATCAGTTTTGACCTTCAGAGGTAAGGTTATAGAAAACTGTATAAATATTAAAATTAGAGGTGAGGCTGAACTGCAAAGTTCATACTCAGATCTCATATCAAAGTTGCCCAACACTTCAGTGCATTGGGAATGACTGATTTGGTTTGGGACCATCTCTAATTAAAAAAATATATGTATCTAATAATCTCACATCATTCCCACTGCTATTTTTGCTATGTACCTTGCCCTAGGTCTCTCTCACTTATTTCAGAAGCCTGAGTCATACATTTGGGCTTTGGAGAATTGAGAGCTACAGTACGAGTAACTCTAGCTCATAATGAATATATAGTATCCTTAGGAGAGTCCATACACAAGCGAAGAGTGAGAGAGAAAAAAAATACAGCTGCAGTGAAAATCTACACAAAAGCTGGCAGACAAAAAATAGAACTGAAGTAACTCTCTCTGTAGCTAGAAGGCAGAGAAAATGCAACCAATAGACAAGGAGTGGAAGAAACAACCACAAGCTGGAAACAGGCATCAGAAATGCTGTGCTGCTCTGTGAGCATCAGGATAAAAGCTTTCTGGTGCTCCTGGCCCAGGTGGAAGAGAGGCAGCTGTGCCTGTTGGAAGGAGAGGATGGGTCAGGTGACCCAAAGGGACAAATCACAGTGTTTTTTCCCTCAGTGCTCAGGACATAAGGGTCCCTAAGAGAAGCCTTTTAGTGTTGCTGTTCTGGAAGAATTGCTCTGGGCTTTTTGTCACCTCTCCCTGTGCTGCTCCTGTTCCTGCCTCTGGTTCTCACACTGCAGAGGAGCGTCGTTTGTTGGGACAGATTGCCTTCCTCTGCCTTCAGGGTAGGAGTGATGTGGCCACTCGTAAGGCTTTCCTTTCTTTTTTTTTGACTATCATTGGGACTCTGGGCTCAGGTGCTCCCATCTGCTGCTGAGCCCAGTCTGGGACTTTTCCACACAGGACCTAGTTGCCATCTGGAAGGTGCAGGCTCTCTATTAACATATTCTCTTGTATCTTTGAATATGCTTGCATACTTACATATGTCTGTATATAGTTCAATATCTTCATTCTTACTGGTAATATAATTTTCTTTTTCATTAAACTGATTCAAGGCTTTATTTAAAACCTCCAAGTCTTTCTCTCTGGTTCCCCTGTTCCCTCCCCTGGGACGGTGGGTGGGGGAATCACAGAGAGCGACTGTCAGAGTTCAGTGGCTCGTCCAGCCTCAAGCTTTGACAGAGGTGTGAATGAGGTAACTAATTTATTTAAGAAGAAAGAAGAGTGCGTTACCAATTTCTGCTCATGTGAGTTTGCTGTGGGCCCATCACTTCGGATCTGTGTGCTCTTCCCCACTCTGTGATGCAAGAAGTACCTCCCTCAGCGGGGCTCCAATTTCTTTGTGGGTCTGTAACATTATGATAACACTGGGTAAAACAAACAAACAAAAAATTCTGCACATACTATACACGTCTAGAGTTATGATTCAAAGCAGTAACATGGAGTAACAACATTTTAGCCAGTGGAAGTGCAGTTCAGGAGCTAAACCACAACCTAATATAAAACCCCGTGAGCATGAAATCAATCGAGTTCATTAGAAACATTGCATCTCACCAATCTTTGCTCATGATAATTTATCTGCTGCCTGTCAATAGCCAGAGACCAAGCTGGGTAACAGAATCCATGACAGAGTAATTTTTCTTATCACCTGACAGTTCATCTACATCTGAGGAAACAATTCCAATAATATGTTGAGCTTCACAAACATACGTAAAGCTTCAGTTAAAGAGTTTCATCTTTAGCCATAATGGTCAATTCTTTTCTACCCTACAGCCAATAGTTACATTTATATCATATGAGACAGAATATCAAAATCAATCTAGCCTAAAATGATAAAATACATAGTTAGGATTATGCAAGCCAGGCCTCATTTATTTAACAAAACAGATTCACACCAGGTCAGGATCTTCCCTGGTAATTATTTTTACATTACCTAAAAAGCTGAAAACACCACTAAAAACATACTCAGTACAGACATTTGTGTGTCTTCAGAAAAAGGCAATTTATGTTTGAGGAGAACAAATCAGTTAGAAAATTGATTTATTCTTCCTAAAATGTTGAGGTTTTTTTTTCTTTTTTACATTTCCCATAGCACACTGATTTTTTTCTGTAAACTATTCCAAAAGGATTTCAGTTTTCTAAGATGAAGCAAAAACTTCCTAAATGAAGTATGTGCATTCTGAGAACACATATTTCTTTTTAAAACTACCTGTCCTTAAAAAAAATAAGAAGAATTTTTCAAACTAATCCTACCACTCTGTAAAGGGCCAGGAGATGGTGGGCAGCTTCTTGGAGTTTCTTCTATACATAGCGCAGCGTGTAAATGATCAAAAGGAATTGTAAGAGGGAGGAAATTCATGATTAGCTTACTGTAACACAAATGGATGACAGATGAAAGGAGGAGAACGCATAGTATAAGGATTAGGGGCCATAAAAAGAGAGAAAAAAATAATAAAGGCACTAAGTTTCAGCAGACATAATTTGTGTAGACAGAGTAGAATTGTTCACTGAAATCAAGGGAATGAGGCAACAGAGGTAAAGGACACAGAAAGGAAATGGAAAGTGTTCCTAGCTAAATGAACGTGTACCCGAAGGGCTGTGAGCTACCTAGCAATAACCGTGTTTAGAGCGGGGGGAAGGAAGCAAATGGATGACCTGTGTAGTGAAAAGGGTAATCAAATGTAAAGAGGCACATGCAGGTAAAATAACAGATTCAAAGGCAAGAGAAGATTATAAATGTTCAGGATTTCTATGCACTAAGATTATTAAGAGATGGTGGGAACATGCTGATTGTTACATATGCATAGTCAGGTCTGAAAGGAGAAATAGGTTAAAGGAGAAGGAGAAAAGCATTGATCTGAGTGAAAAGAATGGTGTCAAGTGACTGATATGTGCCCTATGCTTGCTCCCAGCTTATTATTGCTGCAGTATTTTACTTTTTAATACTGTTGATGGTGTAAAAGCCTACTGAAACTGATCTTAGAACAGGTTTAAAAAAGCAGTAAACTGTTATTTTGTCCTGTAAACTATCAAAGATCCTCGAGACCATACCACAGACATAGGCCTGCTGTTAACAGCAATTTATACAGGAAGACACTTCTGCACAGCTCCTTTCTGCTCTTCCAGTCCTGCAGTTTCAGCAATAGCTGTGAGGCAAGGGTGCAAGGGAAATCAATGGGAAAATTCATGTCATTATCAGAGAGGTCAGGGGTTGTAAAAATCAACAGTTAATATTTTCCAGTCATGCCAGATTATGCTAAGGCTTTTGTCACTAAAATTGTAACGATGTTTCTGCATCAAACATATCTGCTATATCAAATGTATGGACAGTAGGAGCCGTGTAGCTCTCGTGTGAGGACTGGAGTCTTAGCTTAGCTGCATGATAATCTTTATTGGCAAGTTACTTGAGCTTGCAGGCCCAGAAGCTGAGCAGAAACTGATTTGACAGGCATTTCTATAAGCAGTTTGATGTCCATATTTATGAAATATGATTTTTTTCTTTTTCACCTTAGGAATCTATTTTTTCTGTGTTAGAAGAAAAACAAAACAAAATTAAAAAAAAAACCAAAATAGTCTAAGCCCTTTAGGGGAAATTAAAATATTGGAAATAAAAAATATTTTCTGGATGGGTTAAGAGATACAGAAGAACTTGGGACCAAAAAGAATTAGTAGAAACTATTCTACTTTTGTGTTAGAAATTAATACCACGTCAAGGCTACATTGTGAAGATCTGGCTATTTTACTACAGAAAAGAGTACTGGTAGGCAAAGAGGAGGTGACGGTGATACGAATCAAAATGAAAAGGGATCAAATCTTTTAGATATTAAAGTTAGGCAAATGATCTCTGAATTCTCCTGTCAAGTCACAAGTGTTTGGCAGCTTTTATGCAGAAAAGGAAAAAAGTATCAAAGATAATAACTTAGACAAACGATAGAAGTTTACTGAGCTAAACACCATTCAGAATTAGAGAGGACACTGCTGAGTTTAACAAGCAAATGTGAGATTGAACACCATGTGTGTTCGTAACAAAGGATGAATTAAACTAAATATGATCACTAGGAGCTGGCTGTACAGTGCAGATTTCATGATATGCCTGGCAAGGTCACAAAAAATGTCTGTGGTAAAACAGTAGATGTTCTGCTTCTCCGCATGCTGTAAGCCACAAGGGTTTGGCTCAGCCTCTCCCCAGAGCACTTCAAGGTGCAATATGTGACCTGCTCTCATATGCATAACTTTCCTGCCCTGACTTCCCCTATCTGATGAGCCTTTTCTTTTTCTCTTATCTGCTCGCTCTCATTGTCCCTGGTCACTTGGTGCTGTGGAGGAGATAGCTATCAATTCCACAGATCCGGCCCTCAAAACCAGATTTTTAATCTCACTTTCACATCTCCCACCTCACTTTTTCTGCAACGGCATCTGAAATCACTTCTTCCACTGATTGGATCCCAGGCTGTTCATGCATTTGTGTTTCTTACATTCTTTTAAAAGTTGCAGGCTCTTTAGTGATGTTTTTTAGAAGTCGTTTCCAAGTTCACAGACTTTCTTCCTTCCTCATATTTAAATCAATTTTTGGATTCCCTCCCAAGGGGAATTTGACTGCATTTCTTATTTATTTCCTCATTTATCTTTTAGGAAAACAATAAATAGCTTTGGCTGTTAGAGGTAGAATAATCCCTTGATTTATAACCTGGATTAAGGGATATCTTGTAAGCAATATGTATTGCATAAAGTTAGAAGGGAGAAAAAAAGAAGTGTGAATACTTGCAAATATACATTAACAATGCTTTTCAAAGCTAGTTCTGAATATTTTGATTTTTGCAGGTTTCAATGTCCAATGCTGTCCTGGTTTGAGCTAAACAGAACCAACTCTGTTCAGTGATTTTACGTTTCAGCTCAGTCTCTTCAATCATTTTCTGAAGTTAACAGCATGTTTTCGCAGACAGTGTCTGCTACCAGGAGTGGTAACACCTGATCTTTTCAGTTGCTGCCTGGAACTGGTATGCAGAAAGGCTCTTGCTTATATGTACTCCTAGAGTGGCCAAGGTCGCTGCTGGCTCTTGTGTGCCACACTGGGGGTGGCGAGAGGTAAAAGGGGTCACAAGGAAGTCAAAGGTTGCACCTCTGGTGAGTAACAGACAGGACAGGTGGCCAACAAGAGTATTCCATTCCATCTGCATCATATTCAGTAAAAAAGTGAGGGATAAGTGAGGTTAAGTTCTCTTCTTCAGTGGCCAGTATCTGAGGAGGACTCCATCTGATTTTCTGCCTTTGATCCTGAGTTCCCAAATCCAGCTCCTGTATGCAGCTCCCTGCTGTTACTGAGCCTGGGGCTTCCCAGGCACTGCCTGCTCTGCAGCATCAGTAGGGAGTTGGGTTTGGTATCAGTTTTGTATATATTTGTACATATTGCATTATTTCCTCATTAGTACTACTGTTGTTTTATTAAAGCTGGTTTAGTTTTCCAGTCCATAAGTTTATCTGTTTCATTCCCTTTCCTTTCCTGTTTGGGTACAGAGAGAGGTTAGAGAGCATCTCTCAGTGTTCAGTGGCTGGCCAGCCCTAACCCTGGACAAATGCCTTGAAGAAAGGATTGAAGAGGGCGATCAAAGGGGAAGGAAATAGCTCCTGCTGTCACTTTGGTAATTATTTTCATTCTTCATTAGAAAACAAAAACAAACTAAACAAAACAAACCAAGCGAAATTGTTACAAGGTTAACAATCTCCAAAGTGTCAAAGTAAAGGTAACCACAATCCAGGTTAGTTTGCGGAAAGACTGCTACCACACCTTGAAGAGAAAAAAATCCCATTCAGTTAAATGGAGGATTCCAGAAATCAGTGGTTATATCTACTTATCCTTCCTTCATCAAAGAAGGGATGGAAGGAGAGATTGCAGCATATAATTTAAATTAATGTTTTCTCTGTGTTTCTCAAAGTTGAAAGTAAGAAGATTGTTAGAATGTAAGTGACCTCTAAAGCAGGATGTGAAAGCTCATAATAAACCACACCATAGCTAAAGGAAAAGTAAATTATTTTCATACTCCTAAGCAGGATATTTAATTTCCATAAAGTGATGTGCATCCATCTTCTATATCACAGAAAAGAGCATCTACTCATGCCTTATTGCCATACTGCAGAAGGACTCACTGCGTAGTTCTCATCATGCTTTCTCTTTTATATGGAAAATTAGTTTTGCCCCTTCTGTTGATACTAAGGAGTATAATGCTTACATTATTTAATTCATGGGTTTGGAGGAATTTAATGTTTTGCTGAAGAGTTCCCTAGAACTTCATAATTGTATGAAGAGATCAATCACTCATTCTTCACAAGCTGTGGGTAGGCTTCAGGGTGAAACAAAGAAAATAAAAGACAAAATCAACATCCACTGCTTCAACGGTTGAGAAAAAATATTGATCAGGTGGGTCATTCTCTAAGCTCATTTCATTCTCTGTGTGAAAGAAAACAGCAGTCTTCTAGGAATAAAAGATACTCTAAAGACAGCATCTTAATGCATTTCTACAAAGGGGCATGATTTAAATCCTTAAGGAGTACTTTAAGTCCTCATTTTTCAAGCCATCATTTTAATGCACTTTTTGCATGGGGACAGAATCCTTGCTTTATACTGCCATACTAGCTACAAGCAAGAAATAAAAGTTCAGCTGGGCTAGGTGCTGTGCTAACATTAAGACATAGCCTGGCTTCCCACTGAGGGGCTGTCAGTCTAAATAGCCGGAACAGAATAAAAAAAGAGAATATATTTGGGAAGTCATTTCAGAGACATGGAGCAGACTCACTGAGAGGCTGAATGACCTGCCCAGGGTAACACTAGGGACTTGACTTCAGACAAGAATACAATGCAGATTTCCCAAGGCAGTGATTAACACAGAAAACATGTCTCCTTTCCACTGCAGCTATGCTTGCATTTCCAGTAACACCTCAAAAAAGACAGAGGTTTAGTGGCAGGCACTTCAATTTCTCAGGAGTTAATGGCAAGTTAGAATTATAAATACCAGGCTGGGCCATAAAAGTCCCGTCTCTCTTATGTTTCTCAGAAAAAAACAGACATCTTCAGGCCAACTGTGATGTGTCATTTTGTCAGATGGTGTCGCTTGGCACTCTGGAGCAGGCAGAGACTGTGTGACTCAGCACTGAAGCACAGAAAAGCACCTGGCAGGGCATGAAAAGAGGGAGGAATCTGGAGAGTGAGGGAGACAATTTTAAAAGGACCTTAATACAAGCTTTTTCCTCTGGAAGAACACATTACACCTCTCTCCACAAAAGCCATCCGACTCCCTCCACCCAGCTGAAAGCACCCTTCTGCACAGCTGGAGACCTAATTAAAGTAGTGCTTTCAGGTCTTAACTAACCACAGGTGTTGTGCCTCTGCCCCAGGAATGAAACATAATCAAGAGCTAGCTGATGCTCTTGAAATGTTACAGTCTAAATTAACAAGACTGAGCCATGAAGCATAAGCAAGAAGAGTCAGGAATTAGCTTTGGGTTATGCAGTTGCTTTCAGAAGAAAGGTCTCCTGGCCTTTGGGAAAATCTTGACCTGCTTGATCATTTTGGCCTGGGAATGTGACAGTGAGATCTTTCTGTTTCCAGTGGTGCCTCATAGAGATTTTAGCAGCATCACGGTGTAAGTGCTGAACTGGAACATGAGCTCTGTGGTGTCAATGTGCCCCCTTTTAAAGTGAAAAGACGGGAAGCAACGTTTGATAATAGTGTGTGGGAGGGAACCCTTCCTGACAGTAATGGGCTCTCAGCTCTTCCTATTAAAAGCAGAACAGTGTCCAAAATAAGCTTCAAAGCACCAAGTGCAGGCAAGAATATCCACTTCACTGAAGAGGAAAGGCAACAGGAGGAAGCAGAACAAATGTGAAATTCCCCTTCCCTCATAAACTCTTCTTTAGCTGGTGCTCCCTGCAGCCATTAGCAGAGACAAGAGCACAAAACCTGTCTCTTTCACATCTTTCTTAGGCAAGATCACTGCTCCTTGCTTGACTTGGAGAAATTATCTTTTACAGCTAGAAAGAAAAGCCATGATGTGATCTGTCCATCAGAGCAAGTCACTCAGAAAGAAACTGCAGCTTTCCACATTTCAGCCACGGGTTAGCTATTCTGATGCTTTGTGGCTCACGTTGATTGGTCAAAAGATTGTGAGATAAAACATTTAGGGTGAGTATCTTGACTATTCAGTTCATCCACAACCCTAAATTTCGTATTCTTATTGAAATGGAGGAACATCAACACTCATAGGCTCTGTCGAGGGAGAGGGAAATAGGTGTCTACCTACACCACAGTTCAGCCTTACAACTGCAGGAAACAAGCTTCTGTCACTTGGTTTGCAGCAGTCGCTATGACAATACAGCAGCTCAGGCTGTGGTGTGGTAGCAAGCCAAGAAAGTACCCAGAATCCCAGTGCTGACTTTCAGCCTCTGTGCAGTTCTTCTTTCATTTTTCTTGCTACCTGCACTTGCTAAATTAGATCTAAAGCAAATATAACTACATGAGCTGCAAACATACCTTGGGAATGTGGGACGAGCATACCCTCAGGCAGGGGAATGTTGGGAATGAGAACAACCTTTGGTAGCAATGTTTGTTTCTAAAAATAAATGCATGACAGCTGACAATAGGCATTTTTGTGAAGTACTGCGTTCAGATCCTAGATTGAAACAGCTGGATGCTCACTGCTTTCGCTGGTAGACTCAGTCTTTGGATTTCCAGAAACACCTAAATCAAAACCCATCAGCTACTAGAAAACCAACTGTTAACATTTCTAATTTTTGGAAGAAATATTGCAAACGCATTCATTTCAAAACAATTTCATCCTTCCAAGCAGAGATTCGTGAGCTTTATCCTGAATGCTTTTGTGAAAATTATTCAGACTAAACCTGAGAAATATTGCTTGTTTCCTTCTGAGGTTTTCAGTGTTGACTGCTATTTTCTCTGAACTACTTGGAGAGACAAAATATCAGAAGTTTTTCAGCCATGGATAATAACACATTTCAGACCTGGGCTGAAAATTTGGGTCAGCTCTAATTTCATCTGAACCAGTTCATCCACCCCTATTGGCAACCCCGGGCAGGATAAGCTGCAATAGCCAGTATACATAGGAAAGGGAAATGACAATTGTTACAAATAAGGATTGTATCACAGAAATCCTGGATTTATAGCTAAGAGAGTGACAGTGTTTCTCTGTATATGTGCTTGTACAGTTGCACTTTAAGAAAACTATATCTACAGTCTTTGTTTGGTGCTGGATTGTGGGTTTCTTATTGTTTCTCCAGCTTTGCTTGCACTCACAGACCACAATTCAGATTGCAGTGATGATTATCAATATCCACTTACACATGAGAGCTAAAGTGCTACAGACAAAACCAAAATCTGTCTTACAAAGTAAAGAAAAATATAATTCTTTTTACTACTGTGTATTGATTTTTCTACTTCAGTTCTTTAATCTTTTTATTTTGTTGAGAAAAAGAACGTTTAAAAACCTAAAAACAAGAGCAAAAAATTAGTAAAAAATATAAAACTAAAATTCTGTGCTTATATATAAACATAAACAAAGGCACACGTATATCTCTTAAATATGCAAATATCCTTGGCATGCCTATATACAGTATTTTGGAGATACTATCTTTATACATTCAGAAATAGAGAGAAATTAATTTTTTGGGCTACTCTTTTAAAATCTGTGGTCTCAACTAAGATACATTATTTTTCTACAATCTTTTGTTTCCTTGTTCTCACACCAATTCCACACATAGCAATACTAAAAAGAGATTTTCAACACTGGTCTCAGAGCAAAGCCCCAGCACAGTTAAAGCACTAAGCCGTCCTTTCAGTTTTGAGGCTGATGCTGGGGCAAACCATGCAGGCTGAAGAGTCATTTCTGTAGGCAAAGAAGTTCTTCTAAACCTAAGACACTTGACCTAGTCAGATAGGAAGGATTTCACCAACAAGGTTTGTGGGAAGCATGCCCTCTGTTGTGGAACAGGCTTTGATCTGCAAGGCTGACATCTAGGAGAGTTCATTTAAACAATATTCTATAATTTTAAATCCCGTGTTTGTGCAGTGCTTAAAATGCGATACTCCCTTCAGGAAGGGCGCTGGTGTGCCATTGTTAAGACTGACCAAATTTAGTGACCAAAGAAGCTTCCTGAAAAATGCAAGAATTTTTGAAATTGCTATTTTCTTCTGAGAAGAAAAAAGTCAACAGCAAACACATACTGATATATACAAACACAGAAATATATGTATGTAAATGTGCAAATCTGAAAATAAAATTAAATCTTTAAAATGATGTTTCAAAATGTTGAAAGTATAGCTATTTCAAAATGAAATATTTGTTCTTCATTACAGCATTTGTGAAGAAATATTACCATGGGGTCCCTCAGGGGTCAGTGCTGGGGCCGTTGCTGTTCAATATATTCATCAATGACCTGGATGTGGGATTAGAGAGGGTTGTCAGCAAGTTTGCTGATGACACGAAGCTGGGAGGAGTGGTTGACACACCAGAAGGCTGTGCAGCCATTCAAAGAGACTTAGACAGGCTAGAGGGATGGATAGGGAGAAATTTTATGAAGTTCAACAAGGACAAGTGTATTCTTGGGAAAGAATAACCCCATGTTCCAGTAT
>NW_009726956.1:0-436 GCF_000703405.1 Apaloderma vittatum | reverse complement strand
CCAGCACTTGGCCTGTCAGCAAGTTTGCTGAAGACACAGAACTATGAGGAGTGGCTGACACACCAGCAGGCTGTGCTGCCATTCAGTGAGACCTGGACAGACTGGAGAGTTGAGTAGAGAGAAATTTAATGAACTCATAGAATTATAGAATGGCCCAGGCTGGAGGGGCCCTTAGAGATCATCTAACCAATGAGAGACTGACCTGCTGGAGAGCAGCATTAGGGAAAGGGATCGGGGGTCCTGCTGGAGAGTAGGATGACCATGAGCAAGCAATGTGCCTTTGTGGCCAGAAAGGCCAATGGCATCCTGGACTAAATTGAAAAGTCAAGATTTTTTAGTTTCTCATACTCTGCAAGGGATCAGGTGCATGAGGAGCTGGAAGTGAACATATGCAGGACAGCTGACGTGAGCTAGCCAAAGGGATATTCCCTATCAT
>NW_009726955.1:0-38345 GCF_000703405.1 Apaloderma vittatum | reverse complement strand
CAGGTGGTTTCAAAAAACACCCCAAGCCCTCAAACCCCTGGGTTTCTATTAAATCTCAGGCTCGTTTTGAGGCCGTTTGCGTTGCGTGTTTGCGTGCGGCTGCTGGCTCTGCAGACCCCGTGGCACCAACCAACTTCCTTGGAAGTAGATTTTTTTTATTTATTTTGCGTTTTTCTCGCTTCCTCGTTGTGCATCGCGCTGTACAAACATGGGTAGGGTTAAAAACGAAGGCTTATAGGAGTGCTGGACACTGCCACTTTTTTTTTTTCTTTCTGTAGTACTAATAACGGGAAGCAGGATAAAGCTTGGCATAAGTCATCTTGGCTGGGTAAAACGCTAGAGAAAGTATTTATTGCATAACTGTGACCAAACAGGGGCTCTTTTTTAACTCATTCGCATGATGATAAGAGCAAGGCTTTGGGGCAAAGGGAGGCCTGCCGAAATAGCAGCAGCACACCCAGCCAGGAGCTGGTCCCGGAGCTGAGCTGGAGCTCGGCAGCTGCCCTTGAGACCATGGCTCAGTGGAATGAGCAGTCTGTGAAAAGCTACTGACCTGAATCAAGGTTTCCAGCAGCAGCTCCTAAGCTCGGAGATTTTTCATCAGGGCAACATGCTGGATGTGGTATGGTTTTCCTCTTTGTAAACTCTGCAGCCACACACTTGTTTGGCTTGGACCGTTTGGGTGTGCTCGAATTCTCAAAAAGTGGCAAAGTAATTGATTTGGACTTAAATAAGAAATGTTCCACACTAAAGTCCACATTCTTTTATATTGACAGGTATCAGCAGTTGAGATGACATAAAAGTTTCTTCAAAGCCCTGACTTCGGAATGAGCTCCTTCCACTTGATGCTGAAAGGAGGTACTGTTTTAAATTGATTTGAATACTGATAAGATTGCTCCTTTCAAGGTGGTTTGGTTGCTCTCATCACCTCCAGTTTGAGGTTAGGTGGATAGGTAGCTCTTCACTCTATTGGAAACAACAAGTTATGTTGCACTGCAAATACCTTTTTTTTTTTCCCCCCTCCTCCTGTGCTTTGGTGGAAGGTGAGGCAGTACCCGTAACTTAACAAACACTTTGTTCAGATTCTGATTTAAAGCAGTTAATACTTAGTCAAAAAGTTGAATGGGATTTAGCTTATAAAGATTTAACTATTGCAGGCTTCTTTGTGAATATTCTTCTTTGATTTCTGTGATTTCATTTTGATGTAGCTTTGACAGAATGTCTTGGCTAATGGGTTTTCCTTAAAGATATGACTTTTCTGTAGTCTTGCAGTTTGCAGGATTGTTTGGAAAGGAGGCATTTAGGGACTAAAGTTTCTGGTTATCACTTCAGCATCAGAATACCACAGATCCACTTCTAGAGGGTGATTATGCATCATTTTTATGTGACTCAGTGCTCACGCATGCCCCAGTAAAATGATCAGCTGCGTTTTGTTTATATATTGAGCATGTTAGACAGGAAATTGGGACTTCAGGGAAGTGGTAAACTGGAAACAATCTGTTAGAAATTTTATCTTGCTTGACTGTTGTGGTTTAACCCTGATACGCATCTTAACAGCTTACACCAGTTGATGGGAATAAGCACAACAAGGAATAAGGCGTGACCTGTATGAGTCGTTGTGATGGGTTGAATTTTATCTTGGTTGTACTTTGGAGTGAGTGGCCATAAAACGAGTTTGGTTCTCTTGTCCCCACTCCCCCATTTCAATTAAACAGTATTAAAGTTTTATTTAAAAGTTAATGCAGTTCTTTCATATAGGCCTGCCTCAAATTTGGGGCATTTTACACCTCTGTGACGTGGTTTGCAGAGATGATGAGCTGCCTTTGAACCACAATTTCCGTGTTCTTCTGAATGGCTCAAAGGTGAAGGTTCTGTTGGTTGCCCTTGCTGTAATGAGTCCCCAACAGAGAGTGCTCAGTATTGAAAGCCGCTTAAATTAACAGTGACATGCTGATACTCAGTTGAGGTGCTTCAGTGCTTTCTGTGCTACTGTCTTGAGCGTTTTTTCCGTTGTGTTGACTTTGCAAGGATCTACCATGTCCATGCATTTATAAATTATTTACAAGTAAAGTCTTTTAAAAAATTTGAGACAGAAAATTTGAAAACCAAAGGGTTTGCACAGCTTCCTGGAGGTCAAGTTTGCTAATTCTGCTGCACGCAGACTTAGTGACCCAATATGTCTTTAAACATGTCTTGTGGCATTTAAAGTTGGCAGTGTGCCCAAGGCAAGTAAAACGGCAAGTTCTGTGAAGACAGATTTCCTGCAAAGGACAACATGTCATTATGTTACATTAGGTCCACATGTTTTCTGTTTTTCTTTCCAATATGGTAATTTAGAAATTTAAAGGAGCAGTAGTAAATTATATTTTAACTCTATGGGAAGATACATATTAGGAAAGCAACTTGGAAATCAAATGTTTTCTCTTTTAGTAGCTCAAAACACAAACATGACTTACTGGTGGTGCAGGGTTTTGTTTATTGTGATTTCCCCCTCCCCCTCCCCGGCTTATTTCTTAAAAGACTTTAAGCCCAGCAAGCACTGAGCTGAAACGGTTTTTCCAAACTAAGTGTGGCAGTGGTATCAGTTAAATTGCCATTCTCTCTGCATAAGTGAATTTTTTGAGCTTCTGAGGTTTTATCATAGAGACATTTTGTATTGCTGAGACTCATACAGAAGGAACTACAAAGGTAAAGTTGTTAAGTATGTGAACACACGTCCGCTTTTTAAACAAAGCCTGCTGTTTCATGTTTGTGAATTTTGGGTAGTGCTTCTCTGCTTAAGAAAAAGTGTAAAAACCTTGTGTCATCCCTTGAAGCCATGCTCACCAGAAAAGAAATGCTCCATACACTGTGAGGTATTGCAACTACAAAAGCTAGAGGCTTCTTTCCTTCTTTCTGTAGTTTTTAAGCTTTACCATTGCAATATTTGAAAGGTGTGTGTATGAATTTTGAAAGAATAGCACTTTTAAAACGTTGAGCTTTAGCATGCAATATTAGAAAGACATCTACTCTTGATACTAGAGGACATTAATGGCTGCAAAATCTTAACCTGTTAGACTGCTTATTTATTGTATCTTGCCCTAAATTTAAGTATTCTTTGTTTCCTTTTAGTAGTTGAATCTGTTTTACAAAGTGACTACTTCTGTCTGGTTTTGTTACTTGACACCTGTGTTTTGGACAGAAACTTCGTGTTCCAAAGATCTTTACTAGAATTCTTGATCAGTCTTTACTGCACGTTGTGTTGATGCTCTTTTGTTTTAAGTCATCTCTTTTAGTGTAGGCAGAGGGATTTTCTTGCTTTTACATTTAGGATGTCTGTAGCAAATTTGGTTTTGTATATGTATGCTGCTGTCCAAAGGATTCTCTAAGCCATTCAGGTTAAGAAAAGAGAAAGCTCTGGGGTGACCTAATAGCGGCCTTTCAATACATGAAGGGCACTGCAGGAAAGCTGGAGAAGGGCTTTTTACAAGGGCCTGTAGTGACAGGACAAGGGGCAATGGCCTGAAAGAGGGTAGATTTAGATTAGGTATAAGCAAGAAATTCTTCACTATCAGGGTGGTAAAGCACTGGAACAAGTGGCCCATCCCTGGCAGTGTTCAAGGCCAGGTTGGATGGGGCTTGGAGCAACCTGGTCTGGTGGGAGAGAGGTGTCCCTACCCATGGCAGGGGGTTAGAACTAGATGATCTTCAAGGTCCCTTCCAAATCAAGCCATTCTAGGATTCTATTATGTGCTTTGCAAAATCCTTTTTTCCCCTTCTCCACTCCCCTCTCCACTTTTTACAGGTAAACTGAAAGTCCAAGAATGATTGTCAGCTCACTAACAAGTTATGGAAAAAACACATACAAGGCAACTAAATAAAGACTACGGCATAAGTGCTCTGTCAGATAAACTGTCCTAAAGAAGTACATACTTGGAGGTTGTTGTATTAAAGTATTATCTGCTCTCGGTGTCCCTCCCTACTACTCCAAAACTTCTGCATATGAAATGCTTCAAAATAAACGAGCTGCTGTGGCTTATTTGTCACTAAAGTGAACTACATTGGATATAAAAGTAAGTCGAGGCCATGTGTGTTTTTCCGGGAATACTATCTCTTCTTCCAACCAGTTCTAGCTGGGTAGAATGTAAATATTGACTAGGGTCTGTGCAATGAGGATGTTGCAGTGGACTGCTACATGAGGTTGCTTTAGAGTGAGAGGTGGCAGAATGTGAAATAGCTTGGAACTGAGAAGAGGCAAGACAGATAAATGCAGACCTTAACCTACAAGGACTTGTCAGAAGGGGAAGGGGTTAAGTGTTTGCCAGCTGGCTGACAGTAGAAGGCTTAGGAAGGGCTCTTAGGACAGCTTGACAAGAAAAAGCAATGTGAGAGGGGAGCAGGGCTTGGTTAAGATTTGGAGGTTTTGTGGAAGCTGTTTGTGGGCTGTGAGGGTGGCAAGGAGTCTGTTCAGTCGTGTCTTTGCTGGAGAAAGCTGCAAAGAAGACCTGAGGTGTGAAGCGAAACTGCAGTTCTTGAAGACTTTGTTATGTATCTGACCACAGCAATTCATATGAGCTGTGGTTTCCACACCCGTTTGACTTTAGATGCCAATTTAAGTGCCAGATCTCACTGGAGTTACAGTGTGCTTGTCCTCCTGGAAAGAACTACAAATCCTTCTGCTCTTAAAAGCAGTGCTGCCTCTACTGTACAAGGACAGTTCAGAAAACGAACCCTCATGATTCTCTGTGATTGTGCTTCTCGTAAACATGTAGAAAGAGGACTAACTGAATCGAACTTGGTTTCTAAATTATACAATATAGCTTAAATCAGTGTATGCTAGCATAACTTGTCTGTGCTGGAGGGTTGGGCTTTTTTTGGGTTAATTATGCTGGTAAAAGGAAATTACACTTTATGCAAGAGTTATTCCAGTAGAAATTTGGAAAAAATCCAGTAGAAAGCTGAAAACTGAGCAGCTTTCTGTGGAGGCAAACAGTTGCTGTAGTTGAAATCTTCAAAGGCTGGGGCTACATTACCAAACCCTTTTTTTCCCTCCCCAAGATGAGTAATGCTTCTCCTGATTTTTTTTTTAAGGAGCAATGCAGAGTGCAGAGGACAGTGCAGCTTGAACACTCTTGCCATGCTAATGGGAAAAAGTTCTTCTTTGCAGCAGAAGATGACATCTACATTTTTCCTCATTGGTCGTGTCATTCTACTGATACCTCTGTTCAGTGCTGGTAAGTTAAATGCATTGTTGAAATTACTATTTTAAAAAGAAAACCCGCAAGAGAGGATTTGTATATGTTTAGTAGAAAAGAGTTACTGAGAGCAAATAGTGGATTTGGGATTTGGTTTTGCTTCAGCATATTGAAGATACATCAAATACCTTCTCTTGGATTGAAGTTGCATTGGGGATGAAATGAACAAATTGGCATAAGTATTTTTATATCTAGCCATATACATTTAGGGTCCTGAGGTTTTGATTAGCCTCTCTCCAATTCCTGTGAAGAAAGAGATTGTCTTCCTTTACTTACGAGAAACATGCCGTAGGGCTTAGTTTCTGTTACAATTAATTAGTAATATTTTTAATGGTAGATGTAATTTTTCAGTAGACCTTAGGACTGCAGAAAGTAATGATGCTTGTCTTGCTGTGCTTGGCGTGAGCAGTCTAATATTAATGTCTCTGAATTATTTTAAGCTCCCTAAGAACCTACCTGGAAATCTTTAAAGTAGGCGATAGGAAGGTGGTGGGACTGGAAAGATTACTGAATACTTTTTTTTTTATTTTGAAATTAAATAAATTAGCTTGGTATTTATACAGTCATTCAGCAAGATTTGTAAAATTGGTTCAGTCCAGATGTCTTGCAATTAAGTATTGCAGATGTATGCAAAAGTTTGGAAGCTTTCAAAATCTGTTTTATAGCCATATGGCTTGGTCTGTTTGTGCTATAGTGGTATTCTACAAGTAGTTTTCACTTGCAGATTTGGATTATTGATGACTTCTTGTACTGTCTGTCCTTCTTTCTCTGGTACTTTCTTTGCTGATATTAAAAAAAACCCCTGCTTGTAAGGATATGTGATTGTGTCCTATCAACTCGTTACAGAGTTGTAATTATAAAAACTCTGTTTATGTTCACCTTTTAAGTGATATTTAGAATACTGTTCATAATTTAAAGGACATGCTGGATAATTAGATGACAGAAATTGCAAATGTATTAAGGAAATAGTACAGTATAGTCAGGACTTCTTAATGCAAATACTGTGTCTCTCCAAATTTCTTTTGTATTATGACATGTCGGTTCACAAACGTCTTTGTGTTGAGATCTTGATCTCATTCTGTACTGTCTTGTGCTTCAGGTCAGAAACCACCTTTGTTGTGTTTGGTATTTTTTTTATTTTCATTTTATTTTTCCTGATTTGCTTTTGGCCTCACAGTCATAATGGCCAGAGTACTGTGAGGCACTCTGCATTGGTATTGTTTGCACCTTTTCATAAATACTATCTACGTTAAGAATCTGATAATTCTGCAGAAGTGCAAACATGCTCATATACCAGGGATGTGACAGGTGAGTCGTGAAGCTTGTGTTGTCTGGTGAATCCCAGGTATCTTCTTATACCTTGGTTTGTTCTGTGGCTCTTGGGCTTACACGTGCTTGTTGCTGACTACTTTAATAGAGGGAAGTTGTGACATAAGCTTTGCAGAATAGATGGTTTAGATCCTCAACCAGAAGGTGCTAAGCAAACAAAAAATGGAAGCCTGGCAATGTTTTAGTGGTAAATTGTGACAGAAGGTTTATTTTCCGATTCTGTGTAAGTTGTAATGGATATCAGTACTCTTAAAACATCAATGCTTTTAATCTGTGTACTTTTATAATTTTTTTCTTTTTTCTTTTTTTTTTTAATAGAGGAATGTGTTATTTGTGATTTCTTTGTGCTTGTTGGAGAGCCTACAGCTATTAGTTGCCCAATAATGACATCGCCAGTGCTTCACTCTGATTACAATCTGACCTGGTATAAAAATGATAGTGCTACACCAATAACCACAGAGAGACATGCCAGGATCCATCAGCGAGAGGACTTGCTTTGGTTTATTCCTGCAACACTGGAAGATTCTGGACTTTATGAATGTCATATAAGGTAAGAAAGAGGAGGGAAAAAATGGGTTGCTAATGCTTACAAGTGTGGTAATGTATTTGTGTAACTTAAAGTGTATAGATATTTTCATTTTTTAGGCAGAGAGCTTAGATCACTTAAAAGCATTGTTCTGACCATCCTTTTTGGGTTTTTCTGCTGCCTTTTTTTTTCTTTTCTTCCACCCAGGTAGCATTGCAAAGTGGTTCATACAGAAGACTCTATCTTAAAGCACAATATTGTTAATAATGATTTGTGTGGATTATTGGTTTTGGTTTGTTTGTTTGTTTTGGATTAAGTGTCAGGTCACATGGAAAAGGCATAACTGCTTCAGCTTTTTCTGTGATCCAATTGCTGTTTGATGCTAACAGATCAGAGGAACATTTTGGTTTCTTCATTGGATATGGTTGAATGGAAGAAGGATCTAAGAGAAGTGAACTCCATGTGATACACAGTATCACCCCATACGGGCTTTATGGAAAGCTTAGGAGCTTTTTGGGCAATCCTTTTAGAATTTTGCGAACTAAATGGCAGAAAAAAACATTCTTATGTTTTAAAATAAAACATTATCAAATGTTACTGGTTGAGAATAATGATGCATGTGAAGAGTGAAGTAATGTGCTAGGCAGCTTTAAAGACAGTGAAAGTAATGCTTCCTCAGTGCTTCTCAAAAGATCTGAGTGGACAAAGAGGAGGAAAGGAATGGACTCTTTTCACCTTTTTGGTACTTCAAAGCTCTTGCCATATTTACAGCTGATATTAGCACACTGGAATTCACCACTTCAGGTAGTCAAAATCTTATTTTTGATGGCTGAAGTTCACTTTATGCTGAACAGAAAATTAATTTTGGGAAGGTACTCAGAAATTATTCTGTTCCATGGTCTTGCCATAGCACACTGAGAACAGCCAATGTAGACTTTTCAGATGACCCAGAATTTGGTTTAGTAGTGTGTAGTTTTGTGTACTGGTGTGCATAAAGTACACCAGTTATGCTGAAGGGGTTTGAGTTGTGACTGTAGAACAGGGATCAGCAAAAGCTTCCAGTGTAGGGACAGGTTGCACGCCTTTGCACCTTCCAGCTCTAGAATCAATAATGAAATTAAAATTGGAAGTCAGAAGAAATGCAATCCTGTCAAAGCTCTCCAGTTAAATAATTTTAATTCAGTCTTTTCTTCTAAGTTTCTGATGACTATAGTCATGAGGTGTGTGTTCCTGTGGGCACTTCACATCCCTGGCTTGCATAATGTCAGCAGTACAAAAAACTTGCTAAAGCTCAGTTATGTTAACTGTAGGTTACATTTTGTGCATTAATCACTTAAACCTTAATTACAGAGCTTGTCAAGGTGCAGTATATAGAAATCGAAGTCAAGACAGTGAACTGCACATTTTGACACTTCTGATAACCATGCTTATTTCAGCGTTGAGAAATGAAGAGTTGAGCAATGAATTAATAAAGATTATGCCTTTATTACTAGCATAGACTTCTGGTTTCTAGTGCCATCTCTGCAGAGCTACTGTACCACAGGTTCTTGTGAGCTTTTGGTGTGAAGTGGTTTCACATGGATATTGCATCTTGATGTATATAGAATCATTGAGTCATAGAATGTGTTGGGTTGGAAGGGACCTTTAAAGGTCATCTAGTCCTGCCCCCTGCAGTGAGCAGGGACAGCTTTAACTAGATCAAGCCTAACCTTGAATGCCTCCAGGGATGGGGCCTCCACCACCTCTCTGGGCAACTCGTTCCAGTGTTTCACCACCCTCATAGTGAAGAACTTCTTCCTAATGTCTAATCTAAATCTACCCTGCTCTAGTTTAAAACCATTGTCTCTCATCCACTACATGCCTTTGTAGCCAGCCTCTCCCCAGCTTTCCTGTAGCCCCCTTCAGGTACTGGAAGGCCACTGTAAGGTCTCCCCAGAGCCTTCTCTTCTCCAGGCTGAACAGCCCTGCCTCTCAGCCTGTCCTCATAGGGGAGGTGCTCCAGCCCTTTGATCATTTTTGTGGCCCTCCTCTGGACCTGTTCCAACAGATCCATGTCCTTGTTGTGTTGTTATTCAAAAGCTCTGTCTCCCTTCTGCTAAAAGTTACAGCCTGTTTTTCTTGGTATGTCCCTCCCAGGAACACTGAGATGAACCTGTCTTCTCCTCATTTGGCACCCAGGGTGTTCCAGTGCAGATATGTTTTGGGTAACCCTGCGCTACTGTACCTTGGCAAACGTAGCACTGAAAATGGCAAGGCTGGGTTGGCACTGTGAGCTCTGTAGAGCATCGGCCCTGAGAAGCCCTGGCATCCCCTCTGGTGCTTCCAGTGCAGACCCCACTTCTGCTTACAATACAAAATTAGAGCTTATTCCCATCTCTCGATCTGGAACAGGGGGTGAGGAGCTAAAGGTGGGATTTCAGAGTGAGGGGGGCTGTAGCGGGGGTGCTAAAGGCAAGCCTAGTGGAGATGTTGAAGTCCCTCTCCCCTCACTCCCTATGTTCTGGAAACAAGGGACCTTATTGTTAATGAGCTGTCATGTCTGCTGTTCTAATTACAGGAGCCTTAACCACTCGAACAAAAAATCTATAAATTTAACAGTTTTTAAGAACGATAACGGTTCGTGTTTTAATGGAAGAATGAAGTTTGAACAAAAAGTGATGAGCACACATACTGGAAAGATTATATGCCCTGATCTAGAACATTTTAAAAATGAGGACAATAATCAGCCTGAAGTACACTGGTATAAGGTATTGTGCATGTGTATTTCAGATATAAGAAATATGAAATATTCCATTTGAAATGTGTTATGAAGTAACTGCAAAAACCAGCTTTTGGAAGGGAAGGTTTATTTTCTCTACAGTTTGAGTAACGTGTCTATCTCACTGTGATGTTGAGGAAGTGTAAGCTTAGGTATGGGAGGCATATTTTTTAAAAAAACAGTTTACTGATTTTGGATTGCAAATTTTTTCAGAGTGAAAAATATGTCTTTTAGTTTGTTGACTTGTGAAAATCTAGTTTATCCTTTGATTATTTTATGTAGAGAATAAGTTTAAAAACTTGTATGCTGCCTTAAATAGAAGGCTTTGCATAATTTTTTCAGTTTTGTAGAATATTAGGCTTATCCTGTCTGTTGATCATGGTGTGGTATTCTGTTTGACTATGAAAGCTTAGAAGCGTGTATTTTATCTGTGTTAAGGCAAAATTCTGAAGTAGTTTGAATTCTGAATCTGGTATTTAAGTAGCTACATGGGCTTGTACATGTAAAATAATCTTGGTGCTGCACCTGTGCATCTTTTGAGATGAAGTGATTCCACGCTGCTAATAGTTCAGGGCAGACAGGAAATTTTTCACTGTATTTGCATTGCCACAAAAACTGTGATAACAGCCAGCAACACGAGACGTTCTACAGGAGCTGTCATTCATCTACGTGAAGGAGGAATGCAGACATATATTCTTATAAACCGCTACAAGCGTAATCACTTTTATTGCAGTTAGATAAATGTCAAGTTATTAAATGAAGGCAGTGAACTAAACCACAGCATTTGAAAACTTAAAGGATTGACTGCAGTGACTTTTTTTAAAGTGCAAATGTAGCAAGATGTCGTCAGGCTTCATGTTAGACCATAGCAATGTTTAGATAAGAAGCCACAGCGTGGCTGTCAAAAAAAATCAGTATATGGCAAGTATTTTAATAATCAGGAGAGTTCAGTAACTTATTTAATTATCAGATTATTAATTCCCTTAAATCATGGGTACTTTTGATGTGTTTAGGAGTGTAAGCCTGGATTTCTTGAAGACAAGCGACTTGTTTTGGCAGAGGGTGCAAAGGCTGTCTTGATTTACAATGCAAGTGTGCAAGACAGAGGAAACTACACATGCCATATGGTATACACTTATATGGGAAAACAATATAATGTTTCACGAACCATGAGTCTAGAGGTTAAAGGTGAGTGTGTTGAGGTTATTCTCTTTTCTTTTTGGCACTTCTGTAAATATTTGTATATGGGCGTGTTACTTCTTCAGCTCCAAAATCAGAGTTGCATATCTTCGTTATTTTTTTCCTGAATGTAAAATTAAAATACAATAATTCATGTTGCGGCTCTTGAGCATTGCTTCTGAGGAAGAGTTGTCATGGGGATATGAGAAATGTGGGGTTAGGAATGAGAATTAGAAGGAAGCAGTGGATACTGGGGTTTGGGGTGTGTTTTTGCTAAAACAAATAATGCACTATTAAATAGATTAAAAAAAAAAAGAAAAAAGGAGGTTTTCACAGCAAAACACCTGCTTTTGGCCCTGTTGGTGAACTTGCTTACAAAGTTCACTAGAATCTCACTTGATGGGAAAGGACATGTGACAAGCTGTATAAATAATACCATAAAGTTAACTGTTTCTTTGGAAAGGATTGGCTTACTGTTGGCACTTGGTTGTGCTGTTCTGCGCACACGGCTCAGAACTGCCTGTCTTGCGCTCCCAGTACTGTCATTTATTGCTGTGGTCGTCGTGATTTGCATCTTTGTAGGCAACATTGCAGATGACCCGACCAGTACCATGAGAGTAGTCCTGTCAGAAAAGTTGACTGGAGGTAGAGTGCCAGTTGTTCTAGGTGAAACCAAAATGCTGACTTTAGATAGGTCATACAAGAGCAGCGGATTGTTAGGAGTGAGTCTGTGCGTCGTGCAGAGTGATAACAATTCCAGCCCAGCTTAAGTGTGTTCTTGTTTATTCTTTTACTTAAATAGATATTCATCTGATCTAGAAAGTTGTTGATACAGTCCCTCTTTGTCTTTCGTATCCATCTCTCTGGCAAATTAATCCCATATTTTGGCTTTTTTTTTTTTGGTTTGTGGTTTTGTATTGCTTTGATATCAACTGTCAGCAGATTTGAGATTTTTAAAAAAAAGTACTTTTAAGGTAAGCTAAAGCCTTTTCTTCTAAGCTAAGATAGAATAATTTGGATAAAGAATCCTATGAGATATTTTCTGCTGTAAATTTGAAACTGGTAGCAAGTATGGCACTACAATAGTACCAAGCAATAAAACAGAACCATTGTAAAACTCTCCATTGAAGTAAGTTGTGGGACTCTTCTTGCCGGAAGATTTTATTCTTTTTTTCGTTTCTGTTAGAACGACCACTGCAGATCAAACCAGAGTTTATTTATCCGAAGAACAATACAATTGAAGTAGAACTTGGTAAGTAGTGACTATTTAAGAAGTCATTAACATTCACTAAAAGAAAATAGCTCCTGGTCTTTCTGAAATAATATGCAAACAGTTCCACTGACTTCAGCAAGACTGGGGGATAGGCACATGGATTGAGGATATCTGCAGACAGCTGACAGAACATGATTCCCAAATGTAATTTGCGGAGGGAATAACTGTGTGCCTAAGATTGGAGTCTCTCGCCCAGCAGTGTTGGATGGGATGCATTTTTTTTTTAAAATTATTGCCATCTGTTGTACCACCTTTCAGCATCTATGTCTTGACATATCCTCAGTATCTGCAGAAATATGGTCACATATATGTAACATGTTAGGATAGTTACCAGCTGACCAGTTCAGTGGTTTTTCCTCTTCCAGTATGCTTCCTGTCTCTCTTCCCTCTCCACAACCTGAATTTTATCCCTCATTCTAGGTTATTAAAGGGTTTCAGATACTAATCTTCTGTGAAACAGTGAGCTGCCAGTTGATGGGTATGCCAGGTATTGATTATCTTGGAAATTTCTTAAATAAGAGATTCTGGATATAAGGAATAACATCTTCCCAGTGAGGACAGACGGGCAGTGCAGAGGCTGTCCAGAGAAGTTGTGCAGTTTCTGTCCTTGGAGGTTTTGGAACTTGACGGGATAAAGCTCTGAGCAGCCTGGTCTGACCTCAAAGCTGGGTCTGCTTTGAGCAGGAAATCAGGTGACAGATAAGTCAAAGTCCCTTCAGTTATTCTGTGATTCTCTGGGCCAAGTAGATGGTATGCAAGTCTTTTCCTAAGCAAAACTATACATGTTTAGATTGCATCATAGATTTAGCAGAGTTTAGTTCTATGCATATGCGCCAGAAGAATGAATTTTGGAGCTGCTTGAACTGTTGGGTTTTTTGTGTTTTTTTTTGTTTTTTTTTTTTTTTGTACCAGTGGAAATTGTTTCAAACAAAAGATTTTATTAAAAAGGGCATTAACTGATTTTGGAGAAGTGTGATTGGCTATTTACTAGAATTTCCTAGTATAGGATCTATGCTAATCCTTTGAGGAAGGTTTATTACCAATTAGATCATTAGAAAAGCTCTGAGAAGAGGTTGCGTTGGGACTCTGCTATCGTACGGGAGCTGAGGCCAGAGCATTGTGGATCACTTCTATGCACATCACACTGATGATAGTCCCACATAACACAGCTTCTTTTTCTTATAGCGAGCTTGTAAATACTATGGATATCAGGTGTTCTCTTCTCATGTTGAGGCTTTGTGCTTCTTTTCACATCATGTGAAACATTTCGTCTGGCCCAAATTCTAACTCTGAATGTGTCTTATTAAACTGAAGTGAACAACACTGAAACTCCAGTGGGTTTTATGATTTTTGTTTGTTTGTTTGGGGTTTTTTTTTTGTTACAGGTTTTTGGGGGATTTTTTCTTTTTTTTCCCTTTTCTTTTTGACTTTAATAGCTTGTGAAATATATATCATTCTAAAGTTGCCAGATTCTGATGAGGATCAGTAGATATTGACCAGAATAATGAATGAGATTTAAAAGAAATTATGTTCCTTGAAAGTCCAGAAAGCTTTGTTTTAAACAGTGTGAATATTCAGGATTCAAGTCAAACAATATTATGTTGCAGATCTAGAGTCCTGCAATCTTTAGATAGTTATTTAATTCTGTTGGAAATATTCTGAAATGGCTCAGCAGCCTCTTCTTTTCTGGTAATTACATCTTCTCCGGCTTCATTCCAATTACATACCTCAGAAAGTTTATTTATGCTCTTCCACTAATATGGAAACTTGTTCACCAGATCTTAGGTTGAAATAGGGAGACTTTCCACAGTCGTTTTCTTACTTCACATAACCCTAATCTTTATGTGTGAAAACTTTCTTTTCCTTTGCATTTGTAACTGTGGAAGAAATGCAGTAATATTGCAGTGGGGCTTCACTGTAGTCCGTTTCCCGCCCATGAAATTACCATGTAAATCTCATCCTAAGTTCTGACTGGTAATTAGTTATGACTTCCCAGTGAACACAGATGAAATTCTTACCAGTGCAACCCTCTGTTCAGAAGGAGTCTGACCTGCATAGGCCCTTAAAAGGCTCTTTAATTTACTGAAAACATCCTTCAGGATTTTCTTAATCTTCAGCGGTACTTGCTGAGAAAATGGAGAGTTGAGCAATTATTAGTCCAGTGGTGTCCTGTGACTTTCATCCTGTATTAAGATGTGTTATGGGACAGCTTGCTTAGACTCCTTATTTTAGAATAGCATTTTGGTCCATACTTGTTATGGCTTGGACACTGCATTAATTAAAAGTTGCTGATGTATTATTGGATGCCTTAGACCAGCTGAGATGAATAAACTGTGATTGCCTTACAGACATCAGGAAAGCAGTCTCATGTGAGACTAAAAGGAGACACAAAGCCTCCACCCACAGCATAGATTTATTTTGGCTACTGAAACAACTGGAAACAATTCCCTACTACAGGGGAAACCTTCAAAGGAAGCTGGTGAAGTTGATTTGTTTTTTCTTAGTTGTTTTCTTTTTTCTTTTTAAAGAAGGCACTGCTGTTCAAAAGTAATACTCTCTGTCTGGCACTTTTAATGTGACACTGAAAAAAAAAAAGTCTTTGCTTCTATTAAATGCGTAGCTGTAGGGCAGAACCTATAAACACCTGTATACTTTTTGAATGAGAAATGGCAGGAGACAGTTGTATAGAAACTTAACAATACATTCATGAATGTATGAAAATGGAGGGTGTTGTGTTTCCTTGAACACCTGAGGTGTTTTCTTCCTTTCAAAGAGCTTTGCAGTGCACTAAACCACATCTTTAGGAAAATTCCTTATGGTGGTGAGGGAAGAGGAGTAGGGAGCATCTGTGATTTCTTTGTGTATTCTTGTTCAAGTAGCTGCGTTGCACATGAGCTAAAGGTTTATTCCATAGATTAGAGACTATCCCTTGGTAGAAGCATCTAGATCTTATGTGGTTCTAGGAAGCAAAACTGGGATCTTTACATGGATGAACTGAGAGCCCACCTTACCCTTTCAAATCATAATTTCCATGGGTAAAATACAGGATAGGACTCCAAGAAAGCTCCTTATCTCCTGTAAATGGAGGTATCTGAGGTGCATTTGGCACTAAATATATTCTGCTACTTGGCTTGCTTTCTTAATACTGAGGCATTCTGTAAAATCTGAAATCTTGATGGCAAAGGAGCTGAGTGATAGGTGAGCTTGCTCTGGGAGCAGGGTGTGAGAGTACTGAGAAACCATCCCAGGGGACAGTGCTGGCCAGAAGACTGATACGGAGTAACGGTGTGTGTGGTCACTTAAGAATGAGATTCAACTCCATGGCATAGTTGTCTACACATGAGTATTTGCATATGAGCTAGGGCTCTTAATTCATGTTGGCATCGAGGGAGGCTCGATTCAGTTGCCTATACATAGATGTTGAGTGCTGTTTTGGGTGGTCCGTCTGCTCTAACAATGCAGGTGTCTTGAAGTCTGGAGTCCTATCTGCCAGCTCCATACAAATTCCTCGGGTGCTGGAGGGTATCTCAGGTGTCACCATACGGTGCGCGTGCAGCTGATTTGAGCCCTTGGAGATCCTTCTGTGGAATCTGCAGAACTATTCAGTTGGTAAGGGCCAGGGGTCTGCTTCAATGTGATGGACTTCAACAGAGCTGAACTCTGATACTGGCTTAGCCATCTAGTTTACATGTAGATGTGAACATTTAGACACCTACATTTAGGGTGGAATTTATACCCAGATTGTAGACACCCAAGTGTGGATTATAAATGGATGAGTTTTAGTGACTCTGCTTTTCATAAGGTAAGTGGGTTTTTTGATCTCTTTCCTTTTCCTGGCTGATCCCCAATCACTTGATCCTGCTTCTATTACAAGACCTTCAATTGCCATATTTAAATGTTTTTTATAGGCTCTCATGTAGTTATGGAATGTAATATATCAAGTGGCATAAATGGCTTGATTCTGTTCTGGCAAGTTAATGATGAGGATGTTGATAGCTTTGATAGCACCTACAGGGAACAGTTTTATGAGTAAGTATCCATATCTGTTGAATTGTAACTGCATTTGTAGGTGAAGTAATCTGTAGAAATTTGCATTGAATTCTTCATAAAGTTGACTACTAGTCAAATGTCAGTAGTCCTTGAAAGACTGTCCATATTAAGTACATTGTATTCTTATTGCTTGGATTTTTTTTTTTAAAAAATATTATAAATACTGATGTATCTAATACAAATGTAATGAAGCAAGCATACATAATTTTTTTTATAATGCTGTTGTGAAACATCCAGTTTTGTGAGGCTTATTTATGCATTTGTTCTTGTGTAATCCTTTTTGCAAATAGGTTAAAGCCTGCAATTTCTAAGATGGGAGGGATAGATTGTTCACACTCATGCAGAAGCCACTTCTCCCCCAAGTGCCATCATCAGTGCAAAATATGGCTAGAGAGTTAGGGTGCAGGCTGCTTCTAAAGTTATCTTTTTTGGTTGTCTGTATCTGGCCTCCAGAAGAAATCTCAGTTCTACTTTGTCCCCAAATTCTTTTAGGGGCAATTATTACTTTTATTATTGATCTCTATACTTGGTTGGTTGCCAGTAAATATTAGGGCCCAAGCTTATGGTCTCTAAGGTACAACTACATCCATTATTCTCTAGGCCATGAAATTTCTCAGGTTCACCAGTTAAGACACATGTGCACCTCTGTGTAGCTATGTTCAAAGTTATAGTAACTGCAGGCTTCTTTTGAAACCAACTTGATGCTGCTATTAAACAAATCTTCCTGAGAAGCATTTAATATATTTAACTCAAAGCAATTCTCTGATAAGATTTTTGGCTTGGTTGGAAGTCAACTCCCATTTCTAATCACTGCCATGCCTGTTAATTTTCCCGTGCCAGTGATGGAGATGTGCAAAATACATCCTATGCAAGTTCTAATTAGGATTAATAGTTCAAAGCAAGTTATCCAGTATCAGATAAATGAATCTAATTCAATAATAATGTTTTATTAAAAAATAATAGTAGCAATTTATCAGCAATTAAATTTGTGGAGTATTTCTAGTAAAAAACCACACTGTAGGCATGGCCAACATTATGGACTTGAGGCTTACACCTGGGAGGTAACTTTTTCTTTTGCTGAGAGTAGGGTTAAAATTGACTTGAACAAATCTGAACATGTTCCAAAACAATGAGGTTTGTGTAGGCATCTCATGACAGAAGTTGCTGGCAGTTTTTTATGTAACAGAAACTGGTTCTTCAGGATGTTCTGCAAAATGAATTTTCCTCCTTGAGTATGTAAGGTGATGTCACTTTGGGTAGGATGCCAGCCTTCAACTACCTTCCTACTGCAGCCCTTCCCACCTTGTACTTGTAAATCTACCTTAGAGCAGGGTAGCATATTGTGTCTCCAAGCTTCTGATATCTACTACTATGGCAGTAGATACCAGAAATAAAGGCAGTATCACCGTGTTCATTGTCATTTGACACCAGGGTCACCCAGCTTGAGTGAATTTTGTTCATCATTTCTCAAGCTGGGAGGCACCATTGGGCATGGACAATATCATCTCGAGGAGTCTGTTAGTATGCTTTGAAAGGTCCTTTCTTCATCAGTGTGATGAAAGATTATTTTTCTCCTGACACTTTTATTATCTTTCCTTCACAGTATCATTTAGGTTGAAAGGGACCTCCTGAGATTGTCTAGTCTAACCCTCCCCTGCTCAAGCAGGGTCAGACAGAGCAGGTTGCTCAGGGCTGTGTCCAGTTGGGTTTTGAATATCTCCACGGGTGGAAACTTCACAACTTCTCTGGGCAACCTGTTCCAGTGCTTGACCACCCTGAGAGTATAAAAGTGTTCAGATGGAATTTCAGACGGGAAAGTGTTTCAATCTGTGCTCGTTGCCTCTTGTCATGTCAGGAGGCTCTACTGAAAGGAGCCTGGCTCCCTCTTCCCCCCTCCCTCTTGTCAGATATTTACACACATTGGTAAGATGCACACCCTGCCCCTGAGCCTTCTCTTCTCCAGGCTGAACAGTCCCTGCTCTCTCATGTGACAGATGTTTCACTCCCTTCATCATTTTTACAGCCCTGTGCTGGACTTGCTCCAGTAAACCCATATATCTCTCATACTGGGGAGCCCATAATTGGCCCTGCTACTCCAGGTGTGACCTCACTGGTGCCGAGTAGAGGGAAAGGATTATTTCCTTCAACCTGCTAGCAGTGCTTTACTTAATGCAGTCTGGGATGCTTGGGAACTGGTTATTTCTCCTCAGGTGTAGGATTTGCATTTTGCTTTGAATGTCATGAGGTTCCTGTCAGCCTATTTCTTCAGCCTGTCAAGATTCCTCTGGATGGCAGCCTGAATCTTTGGTGTATCAGCCATCCCTTTGAGTTTTCTATCATCTGCAAAACTGCTAATGGTGCACTCTGTTTCACCCAGCAAAAAAACCCCACAACAACCCAATGTATGTCAAAAACACCAAGTCACCTCTGGTCATGAAGCTGTTTGCAACAGGGGTTATATTTACTATGCTTCCGTGGCTTCTTGGGTTTATAAAGGTTAGGAAAAAAAAAAGAGTGTTCATGCATTTGTGGATAGATGAATCTGTCCCATATTAAACACTGGTATTTCAGTTTCTCTCCAGGTGTTTCATTTTTGCCCTTTTTTAATGACAGAGAGGAGATGCCTCATGGACTTGCTGTATCTGGAACGAAATTTACCATTTCAAAAGTGAAAGCAAAAGATTACGCTCATAAATTTTTCTGTCACTTCATATATGGTTCTCAACAATTTACAGCCTACATCAAATTGGAACGCCCAGGTAAGGGATCTTATCTTGATAAAGTGGTGACAATGATGCTTACTTCTCAGTTTGACAGCACCCTACTTGGAGCTAAAACTGTGTCGTAGACGGTTGTGCAAAATGGGGAATGCAGCTCAATACCTTTCTTTCTGATTTTTTTGTTGCGTTCATAGCAAAAATAAAGAAAGTAGCACCTTTAATTTGCTTTGTCTTAGAATCACAGAATCATTAAGGTTAGAAAAGACCTCTAAGATTATCTAGTCAAACCATAAACGTAGCACCACTAGGACCACTAAACTATGTCCTTAAGCGCCATGTCTACACTTTTTTGAAAGTGGTGGCGACTCCACAAATTCTGTGGACAGCCTGTTCCAATGCCTTACTACTCTTTCAGCAGAGAAATTTTTCCTAGTATTCAACCTAAACCTCCACTGGTGCAACTTGAGACCATTTCCTCTTGTCCCATCGCTAGTAACTTGAGAGAAGAGACCAACACCCACCTCACTACAGCCTCCTTTCAGGTAGTTGTCTTCTCTCACTCAGTATTTTTGGAAACATCAACGAAAGACTCAGACTGATTTGAAGCAAGTATGAGTCCTCAGTGGAATACTTTGTTTTATTTTACACGCTTCACTTGCACATTGTAAATGCATAATTGACTGTGAGTGGTTCTGATCTCTAGCTTGTTACATAATGTAAGTTCTTAAAGATTGCCAGTGGGATTTAACCTCACAAATCATTTAATATCCATGCACTAAACACCCTCCACAAACTGCGTTATTTTTAAGAACAGCTAATTAGTAGGTTCACTGACAGATCTTCCAAGAGGCTAAAGACAATGGAAAGCTGGTTGGTCTGGGGAGACCAGCGTGGTCAGGACATCACCTCCCCACCTCAGACTTTCTTGTCTTCTCACTGATAAAATTTTGCACAAGAATTCTCTCTCTGCTACTGTACTGGGATATAGGTTAATATTTTTGTTTCAGCTGAAGAGTAGCTTCATTTGTCATATTGCTAAGGTAGCTTTTTGCTGAAAGATAAGAGTAGGCACATCAAATAACAGTATTTGCAGAAAGCATACCGGAAGAATCATAGAATCATAGAATGGCCTAAGCTGGAAGGGACCTTAGAGATCATTTTAATCCAGCCTCCGTGTCACCAGGGACGCCACCTCTCGACTAGATCAGGCAACACATGGAGACCAAGCGGGAATCAAACCCGCAACCTTAGCGTTGTTAGTGCTACACTCTACTGACTGAGCTAAGTCCTACTCATTCATTCCATGTTTTAAAAAAAGATAAATTAATGACTACACAGTTTTGAACATCTCTTCTGACTTTTTCTGGTTCTAGTGTATAACTGTGTTTTGTTTCTTTTCTCTCATTCCACCCTACTACAGCTCAGAACATTCAGGGTTACTTGATTGGAGGAGCAGTTTCTTTGGTATTCTTAATATTTTTTGCTCTATGTATCTACAAGATCTTCAAAATTGATATTGTGCTTTGGTATCGAGACTCCTGCCACCCCTTCCTGGGTAAAAAAGGTATGTTTCTGTTAAAGCGCTGTGTGTTGTAATGAGCATTCACCTTCCCTTGCGAAGCAGTGAGTTATCCCTTGGTATTTTTGAAAAGGTACCATGTTTTTAGAATGCTTAGAATTAGTTAAGATAACAAAAGCATCTACAGTGGAAAAACCAGCAACTTCTCAGGAATTCAGTACTATCATTCATTTCCCTGAAGACCCACTTCAGTGGCTTGCATGCTGTTTTGACAGCAGTTGTTCAGATTTCTTTTAATTGCCCTTCTTGCAGAAGGCAGTAATACAGTGGAATTGTTGGATGTTTTTTGTTTTCCATAGACGAAGCAGGACAAATTTCACTTTCTCTTGTTTTGTATTTGAAGGCACTTCTGATTATTTTACTTTCTGTAAATTCCTGGCATTCAGAAAAATGTTGATGAGGTGCTGTCTATGAGAGTATGCTGAAGTATGGGTCATTTCCAAACATCTGAGAGGAGGTACCTGGCTAGAGAAACAGGAAATATCTTCTAGAGGTATTGACATTCTGTTAAATTTCTTTGAAGTCTTTTAAATTTGGTCTTTGTGAAAAGTTAGTTCCAGAATATCTAACACAATTCAGACCTTGAAATTTGCCAAATAATTCATTTTTGTCTTCGTGTCTAAGTGGTTGCTGTGTTTTGAAACTCCAGGTTACAAAAATGACCTACGAATTCTATGGCAGCTGGAATTTTAAGTATGCAATTGCACTACTGGAACTGCTATTTTCCAGCTAATTGAGCAGTAACATTTTTTTAGTTAGAGTTCAGAAAAGAATATGCAAACCTACTTAATTTTGCAGGTCTTTTTTGCCTATTCAGATACAGCATACTGAATTCTAGAAGGCCTGATTCTACAAATATTTCAAGCGTAGTATAACTGTACATAATTAGATAATAGCAGTATTAGGACCTAAAACAATGATTCAAGTGGGAAAAAAAAGCAGTTTAAAATTCATGGGTTTTTGTTTGCTTGCTTGCTTGCTTGCTTTTGTGCCTTTAAAATCCATTTTTGTACTACTCCTATTGCTCACTCTTTAGTTTCAGATGGGAAGATCTATGATGCTTACGTTTTGTATCCGAAGAACAGAGAAAGCTGCTTGTATTCATCAGATATTTTTGCTCTGAAGATATTGCCAGAGGTCTTAGAAAGACAGTGTGGATATAACCTCTTCATATTTGGGAGGGATGATTTGCCGGGAGAAGGTAAGCTATCTGAAGACAAATTACACTCAAGATTTCTCACTGGCCACTGCAAAAACACCTCAGAAGCAGACAATCAAGCATGTTATTCTGAATATCTCCCACCATCAAATGAGCTATGATTTTCTTATTCTCTCATGGGGTATGAAAAATACAGCACTGGGTGCTTCCATGAGGCCTGTTTATCTTAGCCTTTCCCTTGTCATTATTTAGCTCTTCCAGTTTCTTTTTATAGTGTCTAGCTAGCTTAGACATGTGGAAATGGAAGGATGCTAGGGGGAACAGGAGTTTAAATTGTGGTTGTGAATGATGGCTAATGGCAGGAGATGTGGAAAAGTAGGTCTTGTGAGGGGTGTGAGAAGAGGCCATTACTTTGAGGTGCTGTTTGACAGGATAACCTCTCTGCTGTTTCATTTTGATTTGTTTTGAGAATTGCTGTCAAACCAGTGGGATGCAATAAAGGACACTTGGAGATTGCAGGTGGAAAAAACCTAAACCAAGCAACACTAAGTTATCAGGAACCATAAATTTTATCAAATACTACTTGTCCCTAGGGAAAGTTCTTAAAAAAAATTGCCTTCCTTTCAAGGCTTTAAAATCCTTGTGAAGTTTTCTTCTGTGTGCATATCCACATCAAATTTAAATTTCTAGCATTTGGCACTGAAAATTGCCGTCTATCGCACTGACTGCTTATGTGAAGTGAAATGATAAAAGTCGTCTTCTGAATCCTTCCAGGTCTTACGACTTAAAAAGATAATACTGAGACTCAATAAATTTGTAGAGTAGGTCCTAAATACAAATCTTTGATTAAAAATTAGTAAATTAGGTGTGAACAAATCTACATGAGGTGGTTCATGGATCATCTTTTTACATATGAAGGCTTTTGGTAGTGGTCTGAGAAGGAAGGGTTTGCTGAGAAGTAAAAGCTAAAGTGCTGCTGTATTTTTCCAACTTGAAAACATGCAATAGTCTGTTCTCAGGGTTAATCCATATTGGTTTTGTGTGGCATTTACTACATTTTTCTGTTTTAGAATAAATTGTCTGCAGTGCCACTGAAGGGAGGATTTTTTGCTTTCTCTTCCATGTCAGAAAAACCAGTTACATGAACAAAAAATATTGTGAAAACAAGCTGTTTAGGGAAAAAGGTCATAGTTTTATCTAGGCCTGTGGTTTTGGAACTTTTTTTTTTTTTGCAGTTGTACCTATGATCATAATGCAATGGCATTAGCAAAATAAGTAGTAGATACTCAGTTGCTCTTTTCTGTTTATGAAAAACGAGAGTATAGCTATGCAGTCTGATGCAAGCAGGTTGGGTTGTGTTGGCCAAATCTCTACTTGGCTAACCCAGTGTAACTGCTTGCATGCTCTTATCTTGTTCCTATTAGTGAGGTAAAATGTGTTGGCTCAAGTATCAAACAGTGAATGAACCAGCTGCAACATGTTGGTAAAAAAATAAAATAAAATAGAAACATACAGCTTTAATTTTGCACAACCTTTTTCTCTACAGCCATGATCACCGTTGCCAATGAAAAAATCCGTCAAAGTAGAAGAGTGATAATTGTTTTAGTACCAGAACCTTCCTGTTACAGCATCCTAGAAGATGTGTCTGAAAAGCAGCTTGCCATGTATAATGCTCTTATCCAAGATGGCATTAAAGTAATTCTCATTGAACTTGAAAAAATAAAAGATTATGCAACCATGCCAGAATCCATCAAATATGTGAAGCAAAAGCATGGGGCTATCCGATGGACAGGGGACTTCTTGGAAAGGTCTCACTCAGCAAGTACCAGATTCTGGAAGAAAGTGCGCTACCATATGCCATCCAGAAAAAATGGATCTTCATCAGGATTGCATTTGTTACCAAGAGACTTTAGTTCTCCCTAAATAACAGCAGAAGAATGACACTTAATGACTAATTTAGTTCATGTAGTCAGTCATGGCTTGATTGAACGTCACATGTATCTGTTTTGTGCAAATAATCGTGTCCAAATTCTCTGGATTGAAGGTACTACAACTTCATCTTCAGATGGGAATCATTTTTTTGTTTTTTTTTCTGGCCAGATCAAAAGAACCCCTTGAAATGTCTTCAGTCGCACAGTGATGATGACATGGAAACCATGAAGGAAGTATGAGACCTTTTCCAAGATTTGCACTGTGATTTGGTGGAATTATTTTGATATCAAAAATGGAAGAGGGGGCAAAAGCTACCAAAAAAACCCAGAAAAAGTTTGGTTTTTTTTTGCAATTCAAGGTTGAATATGAAGGGAACTGTATTAATTATAATTGTGGTCTTATGTAACAGGCATGGTTGATGCCAGTAAATATTTTTGTTTCATTTTTTAAAAAATGAGATTACACAAAACTTTTCTTTGCTACAAGTTTGTTATTTGCCTTGTTCAGTTTGCTGAAAGATAAATCCCTCTGTTACTGCAGCAGTGTGTTATCATCCAGGAGAAAAGGTAAGAGACAATCCTGGCCCCCACAAATTGCCATTGAACCTGAGAAAGCATAAATACTCTTCCCTAATCTTTTTTACATATTAAAGAACTGTACCATTTTTAGTCACTTGTCCCATGCAGACATCATAAAAATATCATCATGCTGTATTGAGTCAAAAAATTAATTTGCAGAGGTTTTCTTTTTTTTTTTTTTTTAGTCGAGTTAAGTGGCTTAATACATGTGTTTTTATTTTACCCAACTAGGTAATAACACAGACTCTCTCATGGGGAGTACAAGGTGGTTGGCTTAATCCACCTGACCTTAAGGACTAGATCAAGAGATTTAAGAACCCCCACTTCTCATGGGTTGCTGTTACTGAAGGGAGAGGAAGTCTTCCATCCTGTCCCCAGGCAGGGTGCAGACTCTACCATTTGTCAGGTCGGAAGGCAAAAGCTGTCTGAACAGACTAACGTGGCAGAAATTGTTGTTTTCCTTGGGATAGTTGTCTCTCAGATCAGTGAGTTTATCTAGTTCCCAGAGGATTCAGAGTACAGTAGGAGAAGAAGAGGGGTGGTGGGACCATGCTTTTTGGCTCCAGACGTGTTTAGAAAATAGAACTAAATGACATTGTTGCCCAATACTCCTTGAAGTGAGAGAGCAAGATGCCTCGTGTTACACCTCGCAGCTGCTTGCTTTTCTCTTTTCACTCTGCCCTGATGATGTAAGGAATCTCAGGTAACTGTGTGCTGAATTTGGCTGAGGCTGGATGAATTGAAGTTGGAGTCGCAGCTTCCAAACAGCTGTTTGGGAAAGGAACTTGATAAAACACTGCTGTGCATGTTGAATTCTGTTGTTGTTTTTTTTTTTAAACAATGTTATGTTTGACTTGTGTGTAGGCAGCAGTGTGGTTTGTAATGATGATTTTTTATTTTTTTTGGGGGGGGAGAACAGACAAAACTGATTTCATGTGTATGGAAGCTTCGGGATTCAGCTGTTATTGCCTTCAACTGCTGCTTGCAGCTCTCTGTATCTGCGTGTGTCCTATCAGCTTCTCTCTTGCAGCACCTTTTTTTCTCTCTTCTGGTTCAAACTCCAGGCTATCTTTTCCCACCAATGTAGCTCCCAAATCTTGGTATTTTGTCAAACTCTGTCACTTTCCATGCTGTCCTTGAAGGCTGTTGCTAATACAGTATTAGGTGGGAATTTTCCCTCTCAGTAGATCCTTTGGTACCTCCACTTGTCCATCTGAAAAAACTCATGTTCTGCATCTCTCAGAGTTTGTCAACTCATTTTGATGCTATAGTCTTGGCTTTTTCTTCTTGTATGTCTTGAGCATTTATCTTCTTACGCCTCCATCCTCAACCAAACAAAACTGATAGCATGAGGTGTCATCCCACGGAAGAACTGCCCAGTGGACGTGAGATGGCATGACCCTCGCGTTCTGCTTGATAAGTGACAAAACCAGTGGAAGGTTCCTCTCCCACCTAAAGTGCTTTGATTACCTTGGTGTATGCTGGAAACTTGAAACTCTGCTGCTGAGGGACAGTGCCTTCTGAGCTTTGTGAGTTGAATGTCTCTTTGGCCAGAATGGAATAAGCATCTCTTCATTTCAGGATAGGAGGTGAAAAAAAAGTGCATTTGAAATATTAGACTATTTCAAACTGTCATGGTACTGGAGTGTTTTATTTGTGAATGTCATGTATGCGTAGACCAATGCAAACACTTATACTCTGTTGTCATTCTGTGTTTTAGTCAAGACAGAAGTATCAAAGGAGGATCAGTTCTGGTCACGAAGTGCCACGTTTGCTGCCGTGTTCACTTAGCTATTGCATACAGTCTGCTTTTAAACAGGGTGTGTGTTCCGTGCCAGCCTGTTGTAGGGTGAAAGAGATCCATCTGAAGTTACTGAAATCCACCTGGGCAAGGCTAACTGTTGTGGTGCACATCGACAGAAGAATTTAGTAGGGCAGAAGGTGTATGGTTTCGTCACGGAACTCTTCTGTAAGAAGATCCCTATGCCAAATGTGAAGCCTAGGCACTGGAAATATAGCATTTGTACTCCTGAGGCGTAGGGTGTAATACTGACTTTGTGCTTCCCCCTTGACAGAGCGCAGTATGCAGGCCAGCAGAGTTCTGGCAAACTCAGGCCTCCTGAATTATTTTTCCTGACTGAAATAGATTGAATGAAAAACTGTTACTTGTTATCCCTACCGTTAGGGAGAGGAAAGTTACTTTACTGAGCCAAAACTTTGTTTTTAAAAATACATTTGTTCCTTTTGATACATATATTTATACAAATGATGCTAAAGTTTTCATGTGTGTTATGTAAAGACGTTTTGGAGAAAAGTAAATTTTTTAATTCAGTAAAGGCACTACATACATTTTGTTTCTTACTCCCCTGTTGTTTTTTTTCCTTGTTCCTCCGCTAAAGCATGATGAGAATGAACAATGGCAGGCAGCAGTCCTGAAGTGTCTTAAACAGGACTGCTGTAGTAGATCTTCCGTGATGCTGCTGAACGTGTGTGTGGGAAAGTCTCGTTAACTGTTGCATTAATCTGGTCTCGGCACAACATTATCACTAATGACCTCGCCTCTCCTGGGCAGGCGGGAGCTGTGAGCTCGGCTGTGCCCTGCCCTGTACTGCCCTTGCAGTGAGGTGAAGCTAGAGCGGCCCCAAGGCTCCTGCCTCACTCTCTGGAATCAACGTGGTTCCCAGTGATACCCCACTGAACAGCCTTCTGCTGCTGGTCCTCGGGAGCTGGGGGAATTGCAGGAGAGACCTCCAATGAAGAAAATGGGAAGGGCTTTTCAGTGGCAGTGGGGAGGCAGCCTTCTCTGCTTGTCTCTGGGCGAGCCCTGTCTCATCTGGTCCAGGAAAGCCAGAGCCTTGGCAGTGGGGTGGTAGGGGCTGGTCTCACACAAGACCTGTGTAACCTACTCCAGGGGATCCTGCTCTGGCAAGGGGGTTGGACTAGATCATCTTTTGAGGTCCTTTCCAACCCCTGACATTCTCTGATTCTGTGAGGCCTTCCATGGACTTCAGAGGGGCCAATATGCTTAGCCTAGGGTATAGAGAATAACTCTCAATCTTAAAAATAGCTTATGAAAGTAAGAGTTTTAAATTTGGTCTGTACTTTTTTGCATTCAGATTGTTTTGAACTTCTTGAAAGCTGTTATGGAATACCATTGCTGACCCTTTTTGTAGTACACATAATGAACACTGTTTCCGTGCTAGTTTAATCCTGGGCTTGTTTTCTCATGCAAGATAGAGAAGCAGATAAGAAAGCCATTAGAGAAGTTCTTCTGAAGTGCGTTTTTTTTATACCTGTGTAACTTTCCCAGTAGCTGTTTTTCAGAATCCAAGAACTTTTGTTAACTTCTGAATAATCAGCAGCAATAGCTCTACTTCTATATTTAGACTGTATCAGCATTTTCATGTGAAATTTCCCAAATGAAGTATTTTCAAGACCTGTATTGATGGTTTTGTGGCTTTTTTTTTTTTTCAGTCCTAATCTGTACTATACACCTGTCTAAAACCCAACCAAGAGTTCAGGCTGTAAATTAACATGTGTTTGAGGGTTCTATGCATTTGTTGCATCCCCTTAAGAAGGGGGAAGCTTCCACGATTACGGCAGCACTGCAAAAATTCTTTGAAACAGGAGATGGTGCATAATTTGCTTCTGTTCAGGTGCTTTCTGTTTCCCACCTTTTCCAAGATACAGCAGCTTTCAACTAAATCTGCATACTTAGAGATTAAAGGATTGTGGTGGGAAGAGTCAAGTCGGAGAAAATTGCTGTTCCCTGGTAAAAGGGGACTCAGCATGGTTAACTGTGAGAGCTGAGGCCAGCCGGAGCAGTAGGCCTCAGGAGTGGAAGAAATGCAAGTCCAGGCAGGTAAGTCTGAGGACAAGCAGAAGCCTAGATAAAACCTTTGAGAGCTTTCTGTGGCTACAGCTGTATTATGGGGTGTGTTAGTTCTTCAGTGCTGTTGAGTGCAGGAGCACATCATGGCTGTGTCCTGATCCCACACTGGGGTGTAATGTGGATTTGAAGCAGCTCTTTGGCGTTCCCTGGAAGAAAACCCAGTCTGCAGCTGGAAGGGACTCATGAGCGAGCTCTGCCCAGGTCTTCAGCACAGCGCCAGAATGCATCCAGGTGATGAACTGTCACTGCTTTGAGAGGCTCAAATGTTCTACTACAAACACTTAATTAGCATCAAGTTGCCAGCCCCCATTTCCCACTGACCCCAAATGAATAAGCAGCAAAGACCCATTCGGTCAGCTGCTGGTGCTTTAACTTTCAGTCCCTCGTTTCAGCACTAACTATTGCTTTGTTCACCCAGGAGCCCTGGATATGTTGTTCCTTCCCTGAGCAATCTCTGTTCTGCCTAGGCTACCAGCATAAATATAAATATTTTCTACGGTTCTCATGTTGTGGATTTTTCCAACACACCACTGCTATGACTACAAACTTTGAACAATTACTAACAGAAGCCAGCTGTTTGCAAAAGTCCTCCTTAGTATTCCAGAAAGTGCTCATGTTTTCAGCTGGTTTATTTACAAGCACTTGGAACAGGCAACAGGGAGTTACAGAAGCTTGGAAGCTACCAGTAGCAGTACCTGCTGGTCCTAAAACCAGATGATTATTCAAACAGTAAAGGGTGATAGTAAAGGTTCTTATTGGTTTCTGCTTTAAAAAGGAAATAATGGAAAGGCAGTGGGTGGGTTGAGATGATGAACTTACGAGGTACTGATCAGCCAAAAGGCTCTTTTTTAGACTTCTTTTTTTGTTAATAATTTGAATATTTGTCTACTGCATAGGATAGGTATTTCACAAGAAGTCTTTATCAATGTCTATAAATATCTAAGGAATGGGTGCAGAGAGGATGAAGCCAGAGGTTTTTCAGCTGTGCCCAGTGACAAGGGGCAATGGGCAGAAGCTGGACCACAGCAAGTTTCATCTAAATATGAGGAAGAACTTCCTTGCTGTGAGGGTGACAGAGCACTGGCACAGGCTGCCCAGGGAGGTTTTGAAAGTCTCCAAAGACAGAGAGCCCACATTTTGTGGACATTTTGTACTTACAGCTAGGTGGGCATATTTTTTTTGTTTGTTCATCCTTAGAAGCCCTCTCCGCCTCTTTGTGAAGAAAATGAGCTTTTTTTTCCCCCAAAGAAATATGATTGAAATTAAGCATGGTAACTACTTGATGTATCTCTTCCATCTGCAGGTTATAACAAGTTAAATTGGTTTATTTCAGTGATACACTTAATGCATTTATTGTGGTTGTTCAGAGTTCTTCTTTTCCATACTCTCCACTAATTCTTGGATTTCTCTTTAGAGTTCACAAATGAAAAAAGAGATCTTTGATTATGTATCTTGTGACCTACATAGAGAGATAGAGAGTTTGTGTAAGTGTCCTGCTCAGCAGAAGCAAGTTGTAAGTTTTGCCTCAGAGAAATATTGGGAAACTCACAGTTAGGAGCGTAATGGGGAAATGTCAGAAGAGGGACAAATCTGAGGGGGAATATGCAAGATTTCCGTAAAGGAAAGTTAGTACAGGCTGGCATTTGGTAGAAAGGAAATTAACAGATCATACGCTGAAACATCTTACCCTTTGCTTTCTCTCAACTCATTCTCCTTTAAACAGTTTTGCCTTCAGAAAACAGAGATATGCCAACCAATGCATAAAATCTGCTACATGATTTGCTATGGCTTATGTGGCATCTACTGGGATGCTACAGTGATGACTTAAGAAATTGTGGTCCTAGAATAGATAAAATGTATTTTATCAGAGCAGCAGAGAAGGGCACAGAAGACATGAGCTGGGAGTTTATTTGAATACTAATATTCACAGTGACTGTGAGTGATGACATATTTTTTGAAGTTAAATTAAACTTTCTGAATTTCAGACTTTGACTATCCCTAATTGGTAAAAAAAAAAAGAGAGTGAAATCTAATGCTAGTGCTCAATTACCCTAAATTTGCTTCTTCCAGTTAGTAAAATTCTCTCACAGTCTGTCTTTCATAGAATCATAGAATTGTCAGAGTTGGAAGGGACCTTAAAGATTACCCAGTTCCGACTCCCATAGGCAGGGACATCTCTCACTAGATCAGGCTGTGCTGCCCACTAGATCAGTGTGCTGTTTTGCTGTGCTAACCAGTGTTTGCTTAAAATCCTGAAGGCCGGTTTGGGGACAAATCCAAATGAATTTGTTGCATTGTGCAGTCCACTGGTTAAGGCATTTATCTATGATGTCGGAGATGTAGTTTCATCCATCCCCTCATTACACACAGAAAAGGAACACCTGGATTTTTTTAGATTTAAAAAAGTAATTAAACATTTTGCAAAAGGTGCGAATGGACATTGTTGTAGCTATCTCCAAGAGGTCTTTCACTTTACAAATCCCATATTAAGGCCAGATTTACTACTCAAACATGTTAAATGGGCTTATTTGTGTATTAACTTCAAGAACTGGAGAATGTTTATGTGCTTAGGTACTAAACCAAAGCAAAAGTAATTACTTTAAAACAGTGCAACTGAATGAGATGCTGAGTCTGTGAACTTAACTGATGTGAGTAATTCACATTATGTGTGTTCCATATATTATAGTGGCAAACTTTCCAGAGGAGCTACCTGTACTATGACACTCCGGTTTGTGCACAGAAACCCTGAGTTAGTCATGAAGAATTGAAGGATTGCAAAAGTTCAATATAGAAATCATTGGGCTTTCTCAGTGTCCCTTTGAAACTCAACTACATAAAACCTGTTGGCTCTGGCTTTAGGTACCAGAAGCAACTTCCTGAATCTCATGTTAAATAGGAGAATAGTTTGCGGCACTGGGGTCTCAAAAAGCAAACGTAAGTGGAAAAATGAGCTAGAAAAGCCTCATATTTCTAAAAAATGGTTCCTCTGCACATTATCTTGCTGCTTTGCCTTCACTCTTCTTGCTCTGCTTCCCGCACACACTCTCTTTGGTTTTAGCAGTTTGACAGTTCTCTTCATTTAAGGATTTGGTCTGATATCTGCAGGTGCCACTCCTCTCATGTGCCATAGGGCAGGCAGAACACAGGTATCACTAGTTCTTCTGGCACTACTTACCCGTATGCCATTAGTACCAGCATGCAAATTATTTTTAAATGGACTTTAAAATAAGACACCAAAAATGTTTATTGTAGATTTGGATTCTTTGTCTTCAGGTTAGCAAGCATCAGTTGTCTGCTCAGCTTAGATTTTTATTGCCTCCTTTTGTTTGTCTTTTTGTTTTTAAAGGGAAATCTAGATACATTTGGTTGTTTTGAAAGAGAGATGAAATTTCGAAGAGCTGGACATTGTTGACATCCCAAGAATTTTGGACTAGGATACCATGATATTTTTGTCTATTTTGAATGCAGTCTGTCTGGGACAGGGGCTGTATACTGTTAAAGGGTACCTAGCCACAAAAAGCTCTGCTCACAGTTAATTACTCATGGGCACACAACTGCAATATAAATATTTAATATTCACAATCTTGGATCTCTGTTCTTGGTATGTTCTGAGGAGATTTGAGTAACTTTCAAGTACTTAGGATGATAAAACATGTCTTCACCGCTGTGCTGTCAAAACAGAGCTGTTTTCCGAGCATCAGCTTCATTGCTTTCCTTTTTCTAGACAAGATTCTTTTCTTGATGAATTGATTCTTTTCTTGATTCTTGATTATTTTCCTATCTGCAGTGAAGCTCAATATCACAGAAGTGCAGATAGCAGGCTGCAACCATTGCACTGTGCGACATACTGGCCCTGTTGCAGCAAACACATTGCTTTAAAATGACTAAGTTAATAAAACAGTGAATGCTTCCCTAGTTAGCAACAACCAAGTTAGCCCTAATTCCACTACTGTAACTGAGAACAATTTACGTGGAGATTTGGACAACTGAACCCCTAGAAGCCAGAAAGAAAGACAGAAAAATTTATATATTAAATAATTAAGTATAACTAAAAGAATTAAGAAGTAGAGAAAGAAAGCACTGAAGTTGTACCAAACACTAGATTCTAAGACTTTTTTTTTCCCAGTAAGGGAACTGAAATGTTCTTTTCCTTTGCTTCTGCTGAAGAAGATCATGTTTGGATGACCTACAGTGAAATTCTCACAAAGAAGCTGGAATAATTTCTCGACTAGTTTAAAACAACAAAAAAACTCCACCACAAGTTTGAAATGCCCAGGCAACTCCCTTTAGGCAGGTTAAGGAGACCTAAATTTCCACTTTTTGCATTTGCTCGAAAGTTCCAGTGGCTGATGCAATCCTTTCATTACGTCTTTCTTTTCCTTTGGTGGCTGAACTCAAAATTTTTGTGGTTGCTCAGTTGCTGGACATCTTGCACCACCATTTTCAGCTGTTGCAAGAGAGAAGTATTACTCTACACATTTTTAGAAACTGATGTGCCTTGGCATTAAAACCCCAGTCATCTTTGCCTGCAGAAAGGGACTGTGCTCATGTAACTGCACAGATAAAGTGTAGTACACACCCTCAGAACTGCTAAGAACTTTTTAACAAAGTAGGCAACTGTGAAGACTTACAAGAGACAATCTCATGGGAGAATTTTGTTTGAGCTCCAGTTTTTAAAGGGCTTCATCTAAAACCCACTAGGTACAACTTTCTGTCAGTGAGTGTCATGTGTATGTAATTATCAATGCATTTTTTACCTTGTCTGTAACCAAGAACTTAGTTGTCTGTACAATTGCAATATATATATATAGCACCTAGAAGGCCTGAGATTGGGGGACATAGGATTAGAAGGGGCTTCCTCTGCCCTTTGACTAGTTCATTCCCATTTCAAGTGTTATTTTGTTCTCTGCGTGATAGATCACGCTTAATTCTAACAAAGCAGGAGATTTCTCATCTTCATTATTGCTGTTCAAGAATCTCATCTGACCTGATTCTTAGAAACCTGTAGATTTGTAGCTTTACTGTATCATAGAATGGCCTAGGCTGGAAGGGACCTTAGAGATCATCTAGTCCAACCTCCCTGTTTTGGGCAGGGACACCACCTCTCGACTAGACCTGGCAACACATGGGGACCGAGCGGGAATTGAACCCATGACCTCAGTGTTGGTCCTTGTTGCCAGCACCGCGCTCAAACCACGGAGCTAACCGGCCCCCTTGACAGCTGAGACACGTTCTTCTCTTTCATTGGTATCTACTGGATGTACTATCTACAGGCAGCAGGTGTAGCCTGTCTTCAGTTTAACCTAGACAAGCCAAATTAATTTAATCCTTCCTGAAAGGTAAATTTTTTGTTTTCCCTAGTGTAAGAGTAGCTCTCCTCCCAGGAGAAGTCTCTTCAAATTTATTAACATATTGACGAGAGCAGTGCGCAACATTTCAGCCGAAGGCGGGCTGGCGCCCTGAACGGCATTGTCGGGCTCCTATCAGAAGATGTGTGTGCACGGAGGGGTTAGTGATCCACGTGAGAGCTGGTGCGGGCAGGCGCAAGCCTGAGCTGTGCTTACACGTCCCAGTTGCCGCAGGACGACTGGAGCCAGTGCACTCCAAGGGAGAAGACTACAGGCAGCTTCCACTCAGCGCTTGGTGATGACTCCACTCACATGCCTCAGCTTACCGTGAAAAGAAAACGTCCTGTTTTCATCCCACATCCTTTGCTTGACAGTAAAGTTGATGAAAAAAGTTGCCTGCTTTTAAGGACACCTTGTAAAAATTGGTAAAGGTTTCAGTGCTGGCAAATCTCCCCACAGACAGGATTTGCACAGCATGCTGTGCCCTGACTAAGTGCTGCAAAACTAAAATTATCTGAGCTATCTTCCTTTTACTTTCTCATGTTACCTCCAAAAAAACAAATTTTAATCATTATCCTATGGAGTCTGAGCTCCTTTCTCACTGGGATCTACAGCGAACACTTCCACTGATGTGCCTTTAGTAATTCTCTAGCTCTACTGCAAATAGTTCACCTAAGACAGCATTTGCTATTTTTTTTTAAATAGATATAACATACTGGTGAGTCATAGGAATCTCGACAAACAACTCTCCTCCTTATCCTGGGATTCTGGATGGCAAGCTGTTATTTGTGGTTTAATTTCTCAATGTACAAGGAGCACATGAGTAAATCTTGTTATGAGCCAGGATGCAGGGTCACATTTTTCTCTTCCAGCGGTTGTGCCACTGGTAAATTACTTAAGTAAACTTTTCTTTTTGGTGCTGATAGCACTAATGAAAACATCAATATGAAAGCAAGGGCTGATCTGCTGAGTTCCCTCTATGACCGTAAATACTGTCATACCTTGTTTCTTCCCTTTTCAAGCATGTGCTGTTATTTTTCACTAGCTTGCTTCCTAGTCAGCCTTGCAATTCAGGTTTTGCAATATAACTCAGCTTTCTCTGCTCTACCACAGTAATTGGTTTCCAAGATGAAAGTGATAAGGATATTGGAACAAAACAACAGACTAATGTGATGTAACCAAATGGTACAACATCACTTTTGTATTTTCCATTTCCAGTTTTTTGCTCCTATTTTAACCTTTCTGAATCAAAAGGTTTTGCATACTCTGCAGTTTACAGTTTGATTGGTTTTGAATATTTCTTCCACAACAGAAGTTCTTCTGTGCTCTGACTGTATAACGCATACAATTTTTAAAATACTGTAGATTGTTTTGTCTGCAGAAAAGCTTGCCTGTTCCTCAACTACTTTAGCTGGCCTGATATTACCTCTTGCAGTGGCTCTTACCGTGCTTCAAGTTTACTGGCTATGGGGCCTGCAACTCCAGTTACTCTGGAATTTAGGAGAGAAACAGCTTGTTCTCCGTGAATGAAATATGCAGAAAACTTAAGAGCTTTTCTTTCTCCTTAGTTACTGTAATTTCCTGGGTCATATCTTTATTTCTATTAGCCTTGCTGCCTTTTCCTCTCACAGTTGCCATTAACTCCCTCAAAGGAGATGAGAGGATTCATGCGGTTTTGTAGCACATGTAATTATTTTGTTCATTCTCATTGCACTGAATTCCTTGGTCATTTTTATAGCTAAGGAATACTTTAACAAAAATTTTAATTTACCTTGTGAAACTAAAGTCCATCCAACTTCTGCCAGTGCTTGTGGTTATGACCTTGATAACAGATCTTTGTTTACCAGTCAGTCCCATTTCTCCAATGTTTTTTTTTTGCCAAGACAGATGCCTCCAGATGAGCTTTAAGCCCTCCAACCTGCAGGTAAAATAGGAGAAAGTAAATTTATTTGAAGCATGAAAACCAATGAATTATATTCCTCATGGGGAAAAAAGGATAGGTTTTGCCATAAGAAGTGTGCCTGGCTCCTCTACTAGAAACCTGCTAGAAGTAAAAATTACTTCCTGTGCTGTACTGATGAATATTTGTAACTGCAAGATGTTTGACTACCACACTTAGAAGTCTAGAGAAATTCTTTTTAAATGGATGTCTGCAAGATGTAAACACTAAGCTAGTTGCTTTGTGTTAAAACCAAAAGTTGGATTGCTTAGTAAAATGGAATTACACATTCTCAGCACCACAAGCACATTTAGGTGGTCTTGGAATTCCTAGTATTATGGGATGGGATGGCAGGTATCAAAAAGATTGTTTTATGCAACTTTAACTGTATCTAAATAATTACCTGCCATTAAATTTCTCTAAATTTTTTCTTGTAGCTTTAAAAGTTTTCTATGTACAATGATATCCTTAGCATCTTCATTGACGTTATATTGTGCAACAAAACTTAAAGTAGAAACAGCAGAAAAATATACACAAAAGGCTTTAAAATCGTTAGGTTTTTATTTGCCCTGCTCAGTCAGAAAGATATACAACAAATGCGTATTGCAGCCAAAACCAGAAAATAAGATTGTGGCTACAAACCACATAGTTTTGCCCTAAATATACTTCCGGGTGCCTTAAGAGACACTATGTGATTACAGTCCCGTTTCACGTAGAAGGGATGATTTACCAGGAGCAGGTAAAATACAAGGTTACTGAATTCTACCATTTCCTTTAAAAAAGAGTGATTACATTTGCTTGTCGTTGTCACTTGTCCTAAAAAAAAATCAGGGCAGTGCTTGCCCTGATTTTTAAAGGTTAAGTCAGCTGGTTTGGACAACCTGGTGTACAGATGACGCGTTTCAAGAGACTTTGTTTCAATCTAACTGCTGTCAGTACTGTTGACAGTATGCACAAGTTGTTGGAGCTTGTCTTCAAGTTTCATCTCTTCCAAAAGGAATCTGTTTCGTGGGCTCCAGGACCATTTTGTGATACCAAGCGTGGATGTGAGAGGGAGATCAGCTTTAAAAGTGCTCTTCTGTTCCAAATGAAAGTGCTAATGTAGCCAGACACATACACCTGAATGGGATGAATATATGCAAAAAGGGAAAGTCATCAGTTTTAGAAGTTGGGGAACATGGGTGAAAAAAACTTCTGAAGGATGCAGAAAAGCAAGCTTGCGGTAATCAAAAGCAATGGTGTAAACCCGTTATAGGGAACTTCCATCCCTTCCCTACATAAGTGAACACTCAGCCTGATTTCCTTTGAAGTCAAGAGGATTGAATTTTGTTGCATGTATCTTTCTCCCTTTTTTTTTCCCCCCGCTACTGGAAGTATTATAATGAAGATATGAGGAAAAAAATACGTCACATAAGAGAACCTCAAGCATGCATGTCTCAGAATTCTTCAAAAACTATTTTTTTAAAAAAAACAGTGCTTCTAGAAAGATGTAGTAGAGCAGATTAGGAAATGCCTCACCTTTATGATAATCAGATTTAACTCAGATGTTTGGTGGTGGTGCAAAATAACAATACAGAAACCAAATAACAACACAGAAATCTTGCATAAAAACTGACACAATGCTACGAGTTCATAAGAAACATTTCCAAAATAAAATACGGGTATAATTGCTGCCTCAAAAGAGACTAGCTGCCTGCATAAACCCTGTTTTCTTTGCTGAGCCAGGAATGAATTCATTCTCTGTGTCAACATCAAGGTTGGGGGTTCGATTCCTGTTCGGTCCCCATGTGTTACCTGATCTAGTCAAGAGGTGCCGTCCCTGGCGACAGGGAGGCTGGATTAAAATGATCCCTAAGGTCCCTTCCAGCCTAGGCCATTCTATGATTCCTCCCAACAGCATAATGTCTGGAGCTGTTACAACGTGCCTCCAGCCAGCCCTGCCTACCTTGCACTGATGGAGGACAATATATGCAGGCACAGCACGGCACAATCTCTCGTCTTTGCTTGTCTGTGGCTACCACATGGTGGGCAGGACAGCTGAATATGTGGTAAATACAGCAGTATCAGAAACTGGAGTGAAAGAAGTACCAAAAGTAGACAAAAAAATCAGGATGGAAGGAGCAGGACATGTCTGGATTGTTCTCCACAGTTTTTGCAGAATTTACTTAGCAAATGTGTCTATGAAGTATTTTTAACAATAATTAGAATATCTGTCTTGATAATTCCAAATGGTCCATGATTGCTGCCTACTTTCGGAGGAACCTAAGAAAGAACAATCCTCTACCTCACTATTTTAGTCTTTGGTCAACAAGTAAGTGACAATACACCTTCACAAATACCCACATCTGACTCTGTGTTAACCGTGCTACCTTTGAAGAACTTCTGCTTTGAAGAACTCCAACTCCAGCTGCAGTGTGCAAGTGAAACAGAGAACTAACACCCGGTGACAGCGAGCAGAACAGCCACAAGCTAAGTAACCTCTAGACAATGTCGGGGCTGCTTAGTTTGTAGGTAAAAACTTAGGGGCTAAATGGGACTAAATGTGTCCAAGCTTCAGAGCCAAATATTTCAGTGACGTGTGGCCCCTGGGGAACTCAGACCAAGGTGCCAGTGTAGCCTGTTGAAGAAGCAAGTAAAATGGCTCCGTCCCTGCCGCATCCTCCGTTAGCCTTCATGGGATCTTTCTCTTCCATGACATGATCTCTTCAACCAGGGAAGCTTGCAGCTGCCCATACTACAAGAAAAAACAAAACCAAAAAACCCCCAGTACCTCCAAACACCAAACAAAGAAGTCAGTTACCCCAAATCTTGCAATCCTTACTTGGAGGATTTCCTGCTTCCCCCCGGGG